>NC_138552.1:108078668-108227115 GCF_964273705.1 Natrix helvetica | reverse complement strand
CCTTTTCATCCTTTTTAGAACTGTGGATATCCTGGAGTACAGCTAACCATCCCAAGAGAGGCATTCTTACCTGCCAAGAGCTTCAAGCCAAGGGTCTCCCACCAGATAGCACCCATTGCAAGAGGATGTCACTGGGCGAATCTGCCCTTGAATCTTGAAACACAGGAAGCTCCCTTGAGCACCTCATCAGTGGGAGGAGGGGCTTCTGAGCCTGTCCAGCCAATGAAGAAACAACCCAGAGTCCTGCAAAGACAAAGGAACTCTATTTAGACTGTAGAATCAAATGGACGAATTAATTCATCAAGTTTAAAAGAACATGGTCGGTCAAATGTGGTGAAATCTTTTATCATAAGGTAAAAAGGCAGAGTTTTCTGCTCTGATTGTTCTAGTAATTCACTGGTCTTTAATTTTTTTTTAACTTTTATTTGCTGGATTTTAGAGTTGCTATTGAAAAACTTAGGCTCATTGCTTTTCTTAAGTATATTTCAAATGCCCTTTGTGCTTGCAGACAAGCGAGCTTCCAGCTATTCAACCACTTTCCAATTATGAGCTCCTTGAGTGATAATGAAATTAATTATTTTCCCCTTCTATCTTTAATGTCATATACTGCAGTTAAAAAGGTTAAGACTGTTTCTTTTTATAAAATTCTTACAATCCCCACAAAAGAAGCATACATACATACATGTGTGCATATTTGCCCACACAAACACGAAGTTTCACACATATTTAATGAATTTTACTGTGGATGATGTATTTGCTGTGTGGACTGTACACCGCCCCGAGTCCCTTTTGGGAGAGTGGGCGGTCTAGAAGTGCAAAGAAATAAATAAATAATAAATAAATAAATGCCTCTTTTTGCAGATAATAAATACCAGTTTGGTGTAGCGGTTAAGGCACCAGGCTAGAAACTGGGAGACTGTGAGTTCTAGTGCTGCCTTAAGCATAAAACCACCTGGTTGACCTTGGGCCAGTCTCTCTCTCTCTCTCTCTCTCTCTCTCTCTCTCTCTCTCTCTCTCTCACTCACTCACTCACTCACTCACTCACTCACTCACTCACTCAGCCTTAGGAAGGAGACAATGGCAAACCACGGTTGAAATCCTTCCAAGAAAACTGCAGGGACTAGAACTCACTAGAACTCACTAGAACTGCAGTCCCCAGGAGTCAACACTGATTTGAAGGGGTGTGTGTGTGGGGGGGGTGTCTGTGCGCACCATGGTTTGTGTGATTTTACTTGGCAACATGAATTTTGCTTTATGGATATGTTAGTGCCAAAAAATCCACTTCCAAATGAGAAATATAATGGGGAGGAGAGGGAAAATAACTTCCCTATTTTGGTTAATACTTCCTCCTTCCTTATAGGGTAGGGTGAGAGATTCTCAGTAGTATAGATGCCCATTTGGGAAAGAAAGGATATTTGAGGAGGGAAAGTATTGGGTTCTGTGAATATCCTATCTCCAAACACTATCAATGGCTTGCTCCCTTCCCACATCTAATGTATAAACAGATCCATCTTAAACAAGAGGAGCAGTAGGGTGCATTGAAAGGAGAATCTCCCTGTCTGATATCAGCTTTTTCTGCATTCACAGAGACAGAGATCTGAGTTAAACTGTAGCCTTGGAATACCCTACTAGATAACAAAAGATTGCAGTGATAACTTTTGAAGAAGTTTCCATATAACAAGGTAACATGATTCACACCACTTCAGCTAATCCCATGACAATAATACTGGGAGTCTGCAGACGTCAGTACTGGTCTTTGTGTCATGCTATTTTATCCTTGGGGAGAAAAAAGAAATGCCATTTTAAAACAACAAATGCCACTTTTAAAACAGCAACATAGCATGTACTTTGAAGAGTACTCAGGCCTCCTTGAAGGGAATTCTTGCCTTATGCTGCCCCCTGCTCCTAGCTCCTGTTCTAACATCATAACAGATGCTTGGTTCTAAGAAAGATGCTTGAATGCAAAATTGCTGATATGACGAGTTTTATAGGTCACAGAGAGCTGGAGAATAACAGAAATGTGTAACCATGGATTGCAGGATATTTTAAGGATTTTTTAGGCACACGTATTATATGCATAATATTGCTCATTATATATTAAGTCCTAGAAGAATTTCCTCTCAAATCGTCTGTGGGATTTTTTTCATGGAGCACATGGGAAAGGGGGGAAATGCATGGACCAGATGTGAGGCAAAACATTAGCAACCTTAGTGAAGCATGGGGAGAGTTTTTGCACCTGGTGCAGGGGTGGCTTCCTGCCAGTTCTAGCCTCTTTTATAGAAGAGGTTCCACAAACCTACAGTGCCATTTAGAACCAGTTCCAGCTCTCCCCCCGCCCGTCCGCACATTATCAAGATGAAAAGTGAGAGGAGGAATTCTGGGAGTTGAAGTCCACAAGTCTTAAAGCTGTCAAGTTTTAACACCCCTGGGTTCTTTTTCTAAACGGTTAGGGGTGCAAGGGTCTTGTAACTGGACAGCTTTAAGACTTGCGTGATTCAAATGCCAGAGTTTCTGAGCCAACATTTTGGTTGGTAAGCTGTTGTTGTTAAGTGAGTTTCACCACATTTTACAAGTTGGCCATGCCCACCCAGTCACATGACTGTCAAACCACTCCCACTCAGTCACATGGATGGCAAGCCACTCCCACAAAGCAGGCCACACCTACAGAAGAGGTTCTAAAAAAATTTGAAACCCACCACTGACCTGGTGGAATGAGGTACTTTATTGCTGGCCATTTTAAAATGATTTCAAATGAATACCGCTTGGCTAGCAGTTGTCTTTGCTGAATTTTTGACCAGAAAGTGCAAACACTGTTTGGCTGACCGTCTTCTGTGACAAATATTAAGTGTAGCCAGGCTTATCATCATGTGTGCTACTTCAGTGACAACCATGGCAGAGACTTGAGAGGGTCAGCATCTGTCCAGCTCATAAGGGCTAGTTTTTGCAACTGTGGGCATGTTCTGTACTTTCCGGGCCCTGCCAATATCCCTGTCTGGCCATTTTTGTTTCTGCTGCTGGAAGATGGATGTGATACTAGAAGACAAGTAGCAGCACCGAGATTGTTGGAGATGAAGGTAGATCAATAGATCAGAAATCTTTAGAGAATTACTCTCCCAAGTGGAAAAAATCACCCCAACAGGCAGGCCACTTTGGACAAGACGTAGTCTGCTGCTTTTTCTCACAACCTTGGTTCTGTTCTAGTGAAGTGTCATAATGGTCAGAGTGGTGTCAACTATAAAATGTTCCTGACTGAGAATTAGATTTCACTCTAAGCCAGAGATATTTTGGCAGCAGATTACAAAGTATTCGGTCTGAAGTTAATGAAATAAATATTTGCCAATTTATTAGTGACTTTTTTCTACTATCTCTCATGTGTTAACAGTATTACTGTATTCAGTTTTTAGGACTTGCAGACTATATTCTATGTTTCAACAGACTTTTTAATGACTTGTTTCTTTTCAGGATGGATTTTGAAATTTCAAGAATTGTTGTTTTCTGACTGAAACATTCTTCTATGTTAGCATTATACCATTTCTGTAAAAGAAGCTACACTCATTTAACCAGAGATATGACCAAAATCAGCAATTTGGTTCATTCTAGTTTCTTGGCAATCTGCTGATGGAAACATTTTCAGTTTCTATTACTAACTGAAATTAAATGAGCGTTCTCGATATACCGTTTCACCCACATTCTGGTCCCCAGCAATTGAGCAGTGTCGTCCAGCACAATCCAGGAAGCTTTGAAATGATAACGCCCCAGACATCTTCATGTCTTCTACCCCAATGACATTCATGAACCTACCAAAGATCTAATGGTTCTCCTGGGCTTTAGGCAGGAGGGTGGCTCAGCCCATCATTTGGAGGATTTATTTAAGTTATAAATTCACCTTCAGGCTGTTTGTGATTTCTTACTCTTTTCTTACTTTTAATTATAAACCACTCAGAGTCATTAGGACCATGTGGGCAAAAATAAAGGAAATCTTAAAGCAAATAAAATGAATTTTGATTACTCAAAAAGAATATTTTTAAGTATTGAGTGGTTTTTTTACAGCTCAATAGCATCTATTCACAAGAATGTTCTTGGAGAGTAGTTTTTGCAAATTTTTGCAAGTCAGTTGGAGCTTAAAGAAATTATATTCACAAAACCCACTTCATTTTCATTTAAATTAAATCAAGTTGAGTTTTTGTCTTGGGATAATTAACTTTTGGGCTATTTGAGCTCGGTACACCATTCAAAGTCTGAAGAAAACCCTCATCATAAAAAAAAAATCATGTCTCGATATTTTTGCAAGAAAGATGGGATACATTTATGCATAAAATAAACATAACATGTATATCTTATGACAGATAGCAATAACATCTCTGCAAAAAATTTCCACTTTCATAGAAAAAATATAACTGCAAGGAAGCTAAGAATCTTTATCATTCAGTATGATAAATGTATTTCCCCAGTATTTATCTGAGAACAGCAATATTAAATTGTTAATAAGGGGAAAATTCATGTGAATTCCATTTTCCTTTCCACCTGTTATTGTTGAGATCCAAGTAACAAAGTTTATATTTTCCACTGTGTACTTTTCCTTTTGATTAAGTCCTTGGAGCAAAGATAATATTGACCCCACAAAATAAATATGCAGCAGGTCCTCTGGTCTACCACTCTGAGGAAGGAAGGCAACATGAAGTTCATTTGGCTGGTAGCATTCTTGGGAGCAGCTGGTAAGCCAATAATTTCTTCATATATTTTCAAGTAGAACTTGAGCGAGCAAACTAGTGAACCTAAGGATTTTTAAAAATCAGTTTAGGTCTGAATTTGTAAAGGTGGGACTCCCAAGCCACCAAAATTAATCTATACAAGTGTTTCTATACTTTGACAACCTAAACGTGTATGGATTTCAATTCCCAGAATTCCCAATTCAGCATGCTAGCTGGAGAATTCTGAATGTTGAAGTCCATACATTTTAAAGGTTGCCAAAGTTGTAAAATACTAGACTAAAAATAGACAAAGGTTATTAATTTTAAATCACATATCTTTAACAATGACATAGCCAAGGAAGTTTCTTGATGCTTTCTTGGTATTTCTGCTGAAGGCAACAAATTATACTCCATAGTGTCTGGCTGAGGTAACGTATCCCCAGGTATAATAGCAAGTCAAGAAAGAGTTGTAGCCAGGAAAAACTTAGAGCAGGCAAATTGCTTTTTAAGGCAACAGACTTTAGACCAGTGATGGCGAACCTATGGCACGTGTGCCACAGGTGGCACGCTGAGCCATTTATCAGGGCACGCGAGGCGCTGCCTTTTCATCTGACTTCCTGTTTGCTCGGAGGGTCGTTTTGAGCGCTCTGAAGGCGTCAGGGATTGTCCGGTGGCTTCCCTGATGCCTCTGGATGGCATCCAGGGGCGGGGGAGGCTGTTTTTGCCCTCCCCAGGCTCCTATAAAGCCTCTGGAGCCTGGGGAGGGTGAAAAAAGCTTGTAAAAATGGAGGGGGAGAGCGCCTGTAGTGCGCGCTTGTGCACTGGGAGTCGCACATTGCATTATGGGTGCGGCACGCCCACATACAACCCCCCTGCGCTCCCCCCACTTATGGCACGTGAGCCAAAAAAGGTTTGCCATCGCTGCTTTAGACAAACTAAATTAGGATCCCCAGTCCCTCAAATATTCTACCCATACCTTGAAACAGAATCATTAGCCATGCCATATACTTGCAGGAGACAGATGATCTAATAAAAGTTCAAAATACAAAACGTCCAATAAAAGAGGGAAGCTGTTCAAAGGGACCTTGGCTTAGGGTCCAATTCTCCTTGTCCTACTCAATGTTCTGGGGAAATTATGTGCAACAGAAAGTAAACAACAAACCTGAAGGCAAAAAGGTGTTTCAGAATGTGCAAGGGGCTCATGCATAGCATCTGTCTAGAACTCCTGAAGCCAGATACATCTTCTCCTAGGATTGTATAATTCTGAGGAAAAGCTGCAGAATCACTCCAGGCATGGAGATCTGCTGCATGCGTACTTCCCTACACACCAAAGAATATTCCAAACTTGCATTCTGGTTCATTAATATCTCTTCATAGAAGAGTGGAAATCACTCAAAAGAAAAGGGAAGAGAAGACATTGTGAAAACCTATGGGCCAAGAAATAAGGGCAGGAATTCAACTGCCATGAAAACCAATGGCATTTCTGGGTTCTGTGGTGGAAGTTGACAGAGAGATAGAGTGAATGTAAATTACTTTGAGATAATTTCCTTTTTTATTATTTCCTACATCCTTCTCTCCTTCCTCCCTTCTGACCTCCCTTCTCATATTCCTACTGGCTGACTAGCCAACCATCACTTGCCTGAATGGGATGACAATCCCACCATATGGACCCTTTAAAGTATATCAAAAAATTTGTGAACTCCTTTTGCTAAAATTGGAAAACATTTGGTTCCTGTTTCACCACTATTAAATCTCCTCTAAATATTTTCATTATCCAGTTGCCTTCCCCATCGATGATGAAGACGATGATAAGATTGTGGGTGGCTATACTTGCCAAAAGCATTCTGTTCCCTATCAGGTCTCCCTGAATGTTGGATACCATTTCTGTGGTGGCTCCATCATAAATAACCAATGGGTTGTTTCAGCTGCTCATTGCTATCAATCGTAAGTAATCATCTAATGTTATTTTATTTGGAACACTCCCATTGTGCTCAAATATGTACGTGTATCGGTAAATTTAATAAAGGATATAAACACATGTTCTATATTTAGGTATGGGTGCATACAAATGTATAGAAGTGTTCATTGCTTACCCACTACTGGAAGCCAACATGCAATTGTGTCCATCATTTTCTGGATTCAGCCATTCTGGGCAACAGGATGCCTTTGTGAATGACAATATTAGTGGGCCTGGCTTTTATCTTACAGCATGTTAAAGTAGGTTGGATGAAAATAGATATGACCAAAATCTCTGTTTCTTGTTTTGATTCAGCCGAATCCAACTGAGCCTTGGGGAACACAGTTTGACCAAAGATGATGGTTCCGAGCAGCACATTGATGCAGTCAAAATCATTCCCCATCCCAACTTCAACCGCAGAACTTTGGACAATGACATCATGCTCATCAAACTGTCCAAACCAGCCAGTCTCAATTCCCGTGTTTCAGCAATCCGTCTACCAAGCAGCTGTCCGTCCACTGGAGCAAAATGTTTAGTCTCTGGCTGGGGCAACATTCTCAGCAGTGGCAGTGAGTCTTCTTCATGTTCTTTGATCAAGATAGAGTCATCTGTGATCATGTTCAGTTCAGTTTATTGAGCAAAGCTAATCATTATAGAAGGTAAATTGCTACCGGTAATACAAAAATATTTCTGGCTTTCATTTCCTGCCATTTCCATTATAAAACTGACCATGCCATGTAAAACAATGTACCTCAATTAAATAAACAGAACTTGCCTTAAGTCCAGGATTTGGTCAGCTGGAAGATTTTTGCATTGAAGCAGAAGATAATTGACATCCTTAGAGCAACAATTTTATAGGAGGGGGGGGAGCTTCATTTCTGTCATTGTGCTGTTCAAACATTCTAGGGAAAGTCTAATATCTATTTCTGGAAATGAATACAATTTCTTTTATCTTTCCCACAGCACACTATCCAGACCTCCTACAGTGCCTGAATGTTCCTGTACTTTCTCAGAGTGAGTGCAATAAGGCTTATCCAGGAAAAATCACCAACAATATGTTTTGTGCAGGATACCTGGAAGGTGGAAAAGACTCTTGTCAGGTAAATAATTTCCCCATTTTTATCATATATTTTAGATGGTGTTTAAAACATATCCCACTGAATAAATTAAATTCATAGCTAACTGGTGCTTAAGGCTGAGGATATAATAGAGAAGTGGGTAGTTGGAGAGAGATATCTACAGTATATTCAGGAGCTGTTTCTGCAACTTCTCTGGTCTTCAGTTGCCTGCTTCTTCTAATGAATAACAAACAACATCAATCATATCACCTCCAGCTCTTATTAGGTTATGAACTATACGTCGGATCTATCTTCTCTTTTAAGAAACTCTTACAAGCTAGATGGAGCATTGCTGGATTTTCATCCTATCCTGGAAACAATTATGACATCTAATATAGAAGCGTATTAAATCAATTCCATTGGAAAACTTTTTTTTTACTTTAGGCAATCTATTCCTTGTCTCTATCCACCAGAGTCTGAGATAATGCAAATTGTATTTCTTCACTCAATATTCTGCTTTCTGAATACATGTTCATCCTTTCTTTCCCAGGGAGACTCTGGTGGCCCAGTTGTCTGCAATGGAGTACTCCAAGGAATTGTCTCTTGGGGCTATGGATGTGCTCAGAAAGGCCTCCCTGGTGTCTACACTAAAGTTTGCAACTACATTTCCTGGATTCAGCAAATCACCAGTTCCAACTGATCTGTACTTCCTGTTCCTTTTCACAGCCATAGCTAACACTTCACAGACTGAGGAGAGAGAGATTAAAGCTGCAAAAATAAAAAATTAAATTATGCAATGGCAAGCCTGGTGATTGGTATCTTTCTTTGGTGGTGGGGAAAGGTCTTGGCCTTTAAACTAGATGAGTTTTAATTCTTTTCAATGATCACATTCAAAATTAGTGAAATGATGATAAAGGAGCTGAGATGAATCAGTTCTTAGATGGAAGTCTGATCTGAACTACAAGAGGTACACACTGGAGTGTGATTCTGAAAATGTCAAAGAAGAATGCAAGTTGACAATGACATTGTCATGTGATGTTGCACTTCATAACTGCATTGCTAAGAGACAGAAATTTGAGTCCTAATTACCATTGTGAAGCAAGTATTTCAGGATCAGATTGCAGTTCTAAGTGGTTTTAGTGTCTTATTACAGTGTCCAATTCTGAAGATGAAGGAACCAAACAGTATTTGTGTTCACAAGGTTGGGATCCAAAGTGTTGTGTGCATCTTTAAAATCAGTTGGTTCATGTACATGGTCTAGTATCATTTCACCTTGGCATTTGTGTATGCAAATCACTGTGGAATAAAACAATCTCCCTGGTTCACAAATATTTGCATGGAACACTACTGAGCCAGGAGAGAATTGGAGAAGAAAATTGATTCATCCTGGGCTGCCCCTTTGATCTTGCAGTGACAATTTTCTCTGGAATTCTATATCAACTATTGGTGGGAGTTGATAGCAACTTGATGGCACATAACATCTTGATGGCACATAATCAATCCAACTCATGTAATTAGGTTTAATAGTGTTCATATGTCCCACCATCTTTGCTCATCCTACACATCTATTGGGGAGAGGCAAGCTTTGGGACTTTTTCATTAAACAATGTCATCTTGTGGGACCCCAGAATTGCAACTTTCTTTTGGCAGTTTTTCAGCCTACATAGTGAGTCACCTTCTAGAAGCAATGAAACACATCTGGAGAGTACCAGAGTGGAGAAGATTGCTTTAAACTACTTGCTTTTATATCCATGTTCCAAATAACATTCTACCATGTGTTTGCAACCTGTCATTTGTAACAGTCAAAATTCTATCAGGTTACATAGTGATATATAAGAGAGAAATGCAATCTAATTTTGCCAGATTTCCTCTGCCAGAAATATTGCAGTGATCCAGAAAGGTTTTTAGTGCTCTAGGTTCCTTTGATTCAGATCCTGTATAACTGAAATGGTTTCGGCTTATACGTCTTTGTGGCATGCAGGGAGGCTGCAGCACTGCAAAGTTGATGTTTAGGTGTGAAACCTGGAGCTCACTGTGCCTTAGAAATGGCACAGAAATATAGTGCTGGTTTTGTAGACTCATCTGGAGGAATCTTGAGAGAACCATGGGTCACATGTAACTTGTCTATGGTGTAGTGTTTGATTTTCATCCATGGAGTGTTTTGTTGTATGGTGTAGCCAATGGTCATTCTGTATGTCTACTGTTGTGCTCCTTCCAATGCTTTGTAGCTATCCCAGGGAAGTGGGGGGCAGTTGCTTATAACCACACACTCTTCAAATCAAAAAGTGCTGTTTTGCTATTTTTTTTTAAAGCCTTGCGGCACCAATATTTCATATAAAATCCTGCTTATATATCACTAGAGAAAGCTTTAAAAATGCACAATCATTTAAAACCCAGGCACACTTTAAAAAAAAAACACCAAAAATGCACCTCAGTTTTAACAGCATTTTTTGAAATTTTATTTTTGCTTTTTGACTCATCTTTAACTGTTAATGGACTGGTAGAATGCTGATTTATTCTATAAACCCTTGCTGGATTTTAATGTAGATTTTTTACTTCTTTTTAATGCTTTATTTTGGAGTTGTGAATCACTTTTGCTTTAGCCTTATGGAAGTCGATGGCGAGAGGACTCTCCACTGGGTAGTGAAAGTGACCTGATTTGAGTTACATTTACACTGATTTTTACTACAAGGATTTTGTTTCCTCTTAGTTTTTAAAAGCTCTGATCTTATTTCTTTTAACTTCTGGTGGGAACTTCTTTTTCTTTTCACTTTTCACTGTGGAAATATTATCTCAATATTTTCTGCAGTTATTCTGTTGTGATACAATTACAACTTACAAGGATCTTGTCCTTGAGAGCAACTGTTTACATTTGGTTGTGAAAGGTCAGCTACAAGAGTGTTTGAATTATCTTAAAAATCCAAACAACAATAAATTAAGGATTTTGAATATTATTCATCGTATATTCCTTACAATATCCATAAGAAAGAGATATAAAAGAAAGGCGAAAACCAAATAAGTTTAATGTTAAAACCCTTTGGAAAGTCTTTGAAAAAATGTTTTTCAAATTACAAGCTCAAATTAAAAAATTGAATAAAAAGTTTCAAAACAATGGATTAAAATCAACCCCAAAATGGCACTCAGACACAAGTTACAGCAACTAAATCAGACTTCCAGTTGGATGGATTGGACTCTATCTTGTTGCTAGCAGATTTGAAGGAGAAGGAGACTGCTTTGAGAATTGCTGGCTTGTTGGAGAAGGCTGAAAGGAGCATGGATTCAAAAGAGTTGGAGATGACAGAATCAATGAATGATGGACTGGACTTTCTTAAGAAAATTTATGGAAATTGGGGCATGGACTTATTATATCCAATCAGAAAACAAGAGATGACACATTTCAACTTGTAGGAAGATTCTTTGAACAACAAATGCTGTGGAGATATTTTTAACAAATATTTATGATTTGGGGGAATGAGATGCAATTGTTGGGAAAGATCCCAGCTAAAATGTTAAGGAAAAGTTTTATCATTAAGAATCAAGCAAGGATATCGGATTCTGGAAGGATCAGAGATAATCTTTGCAGTGGTTTATGGTAGATCAGAAGCTGTTGTGGACTTTCTACAAGTTAAATATAATAATAGATAGTTTACAGAGGTCTTTCAAGTTTAATTTTGCTGTTGGCTTTACCTGTTAACTATTTCTTTTTCTATAGTAGATAGATGCCAGGTCAAATTGGTGGAGTAAACATAGTTGTAGAAGTTCATAAACTGTGGGCCTGTTTTACAAGGGAGGGAGGAACTATTATTGTTGAAATACATTTATCAGTATTCAACTGGGGGATCTATTTATATGGGTTTTTTTAATGCATTTTTAATGTCTTGTTTAAGCTTTGCTTTGTTCTTATTTTGGAGGGGATGATTTTATTTTGTGAATAAAATAAAATAAATATTGAAAAAAAGAAAAGAAAATGCACAGTCAAGGAACAGAGCTGTGGGAAAGCTGCCACACCAGGCTACAAACTTTATAGCTTTTAAAAAGCACTTTGTTTTCCCTTTCTTAATCAAATGGATTCTCAGAGCAAACAACAGGAAGAGGATGAGCCAAACTTTCTATGACTTATTTTCTCCCAATCGCATTATTTTTTAACATACATGTAATCATATGAGGGACTGGAATACTGTACAAGAGACACAAGTTTGATTCTCTCTTGGCTGCATCAGATGAATTAAGGTCACTCACTGTTCCTCAACCCAGCCAATCTCATGGGCTAATTCTACAGACCTATTAAAGGAGGCTCAGAAGGGTGGCCCTCTCACTACCTGGGTAAGCTAAAACTTTCCACTTTTTCTTTCTACCTTTCCATCTAAACAGAATGCTGAACTCAGCTGAAAATAACATAAAAGACCAAAATAAACTCAAAGATCATATGATAAAAAGCCAGATGTCAGTATTGAGAGCCTTGTACAATAATAAATTGTTTAATATATCAAGTATAATTTATAATTCTGTAGTAATCATATTTAAGACAGAAGACAGTAATCAGACATCAAAAGCTGATTCACTTCTACTCTAGCAGGGACTTCTCAAAACATTCAAACAAACCTCCTAATTTTCGCTTCTTGATCAGTTTGTTTCCTCAGCTTTTTCCTGCTGCAAAGTTTCTCTTTTTTCTTCCTTTTTCCTAACATTATTGTTCTGTGTTTTCTTTTGTTTTTAAATTTTGGGAGTGGCAAAATGTATCCATCCACTTGAGAAAAGGAATCCCTACCTGCCCTTATCTGCACACCAAATACTTCCCACTGCATTTCTCCTATTGCAAGAAAAGTCCCAGCTTGACACCTGCCCTTGAATCCTGGCCCAGAAGAAGCTCTCTGGAGCACCTCTTTGGTGGCAGGAAGGACTTCGAGCCTCTCTAACCAAGCAGGAAGTGAAGGTGGGGACCTGCAATGCCAGAGAAGCTCATCTCTCTTCCAGTTACGGAGCTGACTCACTAACAATGTTAAACTGAATTAAACACAAATGTTCAAGTATAATTGAGTTTTCATTTGTAAAATGAAAACTCATTTAAACAAAGATATGACCAAAACCAAGAGTGAGGTTAATATTAGTTTTGTGGACTCTGCTGAGAGAAACATTCCGTTTCTGCTTTTAACTGAAATGTTATGACCATGTTCAATGTACTTTTTCACCCACATTCTGGTCTCCAACAAAACCCATGAACCTTTGAAATAATAACATTGCCACAAAATTATTCCACTTCATAGAAATAATATTTACTCACCTGTAAGAATAGAATATTTAACCTTTAGTATGATACATTCAGTATCAACAGTATTGATCTAAGAATGACCGTATTAAATGGTTGGATGGATCAAATAAGGGGGAAACCCATGTGAATTTCATCTTTCCTCTCCACCTGTTATTGGTTGAATTCCAAGTAACGAAGTTTGTATTTTCCATTGCGTATTTTTGCTTTCGATTGAGTCCTTGGAGCAAAGGTATTATTGGTCCCACAACATAAATATGTGCAGCAGCTCCTCTGGTCTTCCTCTTTGACGAAGGAAAGCAACATGATGTTCATTTGGCTGGTAGCATTCTTGGGAGCAGCTGGTAAGTCAATCAATTTCCTCAGAACAAGTGCTGAGCAGTCTCATTTTGAGATTGGAAAGAGACCTCTATAGATTTTCAAGCAGAATTTGAACAGCAAACTAGTGAACCTGAGAACTTTTAATAACAATTCAGGGCTGAATTTATAAAGGTGAGGCTCCCAAGCCACCAAGATTAATATATAGATTTTTTTCCAGGGAATTCTAGAGTTTAAGGACCAGATATCAAAAAGCTGTCAAAGTTAGACAAATACCATTAATTTTGAACCAGGTGTCTTTGTGGATGAAATAGCCAAGGAAAGTTGTGTTCCAGCCGAAGCTGCTAAACTATTCTGCACAGTGTGTGGGCTAGTGTAACTTATTCCCAGTAATAACTGCACATGGAAAAAAAAGTGTTGTAGACAGGAACAGCTGAGAACAAGCAAACTCTTATTTGGAGCAATGACATCAGATAAAGCCTAGGCTCTTTAAAACTAAACCCAAATATTCTTAAAGATTATTCATAACTTGAAACTCAAATCTTTATCAACTCCCTGTTCTTGCATTATAGAAATGGTTCCATAAAAGAGAAAAACTATTCAAAGGATTTTTGATTGGGGGCTGTGCAGTACGTGAAGGCAAAAAGATATTACTGAATGTAGAAGGGGCAGTCTATAACTCATGAAATCAGACCCACCTTTTTCTAGGGTTGCAGATCACCCAATTGTGCAATCCGGGGTTGGGGGATTCAGTATCTCTAAGAAAATGGAAATATGTCATATGCATATCTTCCCATATTCCAAAGCAGGCTTTTGCCAATGGGAGACAAAATAAGGGCATTGTCACACTTGACATGAAGACAGGTGGTATTTCTCACTGTTCTTTCAACTTGATTTTGTTGTCCTCTTCTTGACAATAGCCACTTTAATGGAGAAAAGCCTGGTTCATTACTTCTTATTCTTTATTGGATTTTATGAATACATGGTCTGTTTGAAAGAAGTTCATGTTTCTTAAAAGAAGTGAAAATGTCTAAGTGTGTGAAACTGAATATTGGGAGATATCTAAGAGTTAAATGAAGAATGGAAAACTTAACAGGAATCTACAATAAAATAAAAAGAGACTGGCCAGACCAAACACATTGGCAAACTGGTGCAGAACTATTGTGGACATTAGGATTGTTTAGTAGTTAAGAAATGTATAGTGAATGTAAATCTACGTTTCAATATATTTCCTTTTCTATTACTTCCTACATTCCTCTCTCTTCCCTTTCACCCTCCCTCCTTGCTCATATTACTTCCTACTAGCTGACTTGTCTGAATGGGATGAAGATCCCATCATATGCACCCTTCAAACTATACCAAAAAATGTATGAATCCCTTCACAAATGAGGTTCAATCTGCAAAGCAAATATATGAAGGGGGAATGAGCAGGTTGAGCAGAAAAGAGAGGCGGAGAGACTTATGGACAAAGTTTATGAAATCTGAAAAATGGGAAGTTTGAAGACAAAAAAACACATTGACAGACTGGTGCAGGAATATGGTGGACAATAGGATGATTTAGTAGTTAAGAGAGTGAATGAAAATGTATCTACATTTGGATAGATTTCTTTTCTATTATTTCTTGCATTCTTCTTCCCATCCTCTCTTCTGCCTTCTCTTCCTTCTTCCTCATATAACTTCCTACTGGTTTTTTTTTTTTCATATTTCACAATGCTGCTTACCTAGACAAGGAATAGCATTCTGGGTTATGCATGCATTTAGTATACATCAGCCATTCATATAAAACTGGCAGACTGGCCATCTTGTGGCCTATATGAATAAGATGAAGATCTCATAATGGGAAACCCTCAAAGTTCACCCAAGATATTATGAATCCCTGCCGCTAAAAAGTGGTGAATATTTGGTTCCTATTTCACTACTATGGAATCTTCTCTAAATATTTTCATTATCCAGTGGCCTTCCCCATCGATGATGAAGACGATGATAAAATTGTGGGTGGCTACACCTGCCAAAAGCATTCCGTTCCCTATCAGGTCTCCTTGAATTTCGGGCAACATATCTGTGGTGGCTCCATCATAAACAATGAATGGATTGTTTCAGCTGCTCACTGCAGTAGATCGTAAGTAATTTTGTGTTCTTATTTTATTTGGAACATCACCATTGCATTGATATATTTACTTGTATTAGTAAATCGAATAAAGGATACACATACATACTTTTATTTGCAGATAAGTGTACACACGTATTTGTAGAAGTGTTCATTGCCTGCCCAATAGTGGAAGTCAACATACAATTGTGTCCATCTTTTTCAGGATTCAGCCATTCTGGGCAACAGGATGCCCTTGTGAGTGGCAATATTAGTGGGCTTGGCTTTTGACTTACTGCAAGTTAAAGGTACGGAAGTTAGATTAAAGTAGATATGACCAAAATCTCTATTTCTTGTTTTGATTCAGCCGATTCCAAGTGAGACTTGGGGAACATAGTTTGACCAAAAATGATGGTTCAGAGCAGCACATTGATGCAGTCAAAATCATTCCTCATCCCAAATACAACCCCAAAACTTTGGACAATGACATCATGCTCATCAAATTATCCAAACCAGCCAGTCTCAATTCCCGTGTTTCAGCAATCCGTCTGCCAAGCAGCTGTCCATCCACCGGAGAAATATGTTTAGTCTCTGGCTGGGGCAACACCCTCAGTAGTGGTGGTGAGTCTTCTTCATGTTCTTTGATAAAGATAGAGTCAAGATGTGATTATATACACTTTGCTTTATTGGTTACAGAGGGTAAATTGCTAATAGAAATTTATTTTTGGCATTCATTTCCCTTCAAAGTCCATTATAAATATCACCGTGTCAAGTAAAACAATATTCAGGTAGTCTTCACCTTGCAATTATCTGTTTAGTGATTTAGTCACAGACCAGCAAATAAAAGCATTAAAACAATAATAATGGTAAAAATTACAGAATAATATATTACAATTGGTGGTGGGTTAACCATGGACAGTTAAGTTTGCTTAATTGCAGAATTTGGCCACATTCAAAGAAATTACTTCATATGAATCTTATAACAGTACCCTGTTTCCCTGAAAATAAGACCTCCCCGGATAATAAGCCCAATTGGGCTTTTGAGCGCATGCACTAAAATAAGTCCGCCCCCTAAAATAAGCCCTCCCCAAAATATTGCAACACAGCAGCAGCCATGAGGTGACTATTCTCACCACCTCCTGCACCTCAAAAATGATAAGACCTCCCTGAAAATAAGGCCAAGTGCTTATTTCAGGGGTCAAAAGAAAATAAGACCCTGTCTTATTTTCAGGGAAACACAGTAGTTGGATATATATAAGACCAGTATTTCCCAGATATTTTATTAGTAAGTTGTTATAAATTGAGGCTGTGCATTCTTATAGGAGATACAGTATAACAGGACATAAACTATAGTTTCAGTTGCCCCTTGTCCATAGATATTTTTCAGCTCATATGATATATTTATATATATATAGGCCCTCCACAATCGCTGGGCAAAATATGTTGCGGCATGCTAAGGTTAATACCTTCAGATTTTTGGGATGGTTAATTAATATATAAATATCTCACAGCTTTAAAGGGAAAGTATGACTGCTCAGATAAACATTCTTGTGAAGAGTAGCCCAATCTTGTTGGATTTCCATATCTTTAATACAGTAGTATCTCAGTACTCAGCGTTATTTGGTTCTAGGAGTACACGGAAGTTAGTACTGATGAGTACCAATAATAATGAGTACCAAACAAATGTTTGCCATAACGAGTCAGAAGGCAGCCAATATTGACAAGTTCTAGCTTGTGTATTGAGTACCAAACAAACGGTGAGTACAGGGACACAATTTTCACCTCAACATGCATTGAGTATCAAATTCAATGAGTTTCAAAGCGGTTGAGTACCAAGGTACCACTGTACATTGTTTAAGTCCACTTAATGTACATTCATAGCTCTTCATTAGAAGCACTTCCCTTGAGAAACCAAGATATTGAAGTGTTTTGAGATGGGCCTGAACCATACTGATATGAAATTGTCTTCTACAAGAAGAGAACTCAAACCTGTAGAGAAAAAGAATGTTTTAACCAGTGTGCAAAAATGTAAATTCATACACCTGTTTCAATTTTGGTTAGTCCTGCCTCCCAACAGAGAACTACATTTGGGACACAGTCAGGGGTGGGTTCCTGCCAGTTCTAACTTCTTCTATAGAAGAGGTTCCACAAATCTACAGTGCCGTTTAGAACTGGTTCCAGCTCCCTCCCCCCCCCCCTGTCGGCAAATCATCAAGATGAAGAGCAAGAGGAGGAATTTTGGGAGTTGAAGTCCACAAGTCTTAAAGTTGTCAAGTTTGAACACCCCTGGGGGTTTTTTTCTAAAGGATTAGGAGTGCAAGGGTCTTGTAACATGGCAGCTTTAAGACTTGCACACTTCAATGCCAGAGTTCCTGAGCCAACATGACTGAAGGAGGAATTCTGGGAGTTGAAGTCCACAAGTCTTAAAGCTGTCAGGTTTTAACACCCCTGGGGGGGGGGTTTCCTAAAGGGTTAGGGGTGCAAGGGTCTTGTAACGTGACAGCTTTAAGACTTGCGTGCTTCAAATGCCAGTTTCTGAGCCAACATTTTAGTTGCTAAGCAAGAGCGTTGTTAAGTGAGTTTCACCACATTTTACAAGTTGGCCACGCCCACCCAGTCACATGGCTGACAATCCACTCCCACCCAGTCACATGGCCGGCAAGCCACTCCCACCCAGTCACATGGCTGACAAGCCACTCCCACAAAGCAGGCCACACCTAGAGAAGAAGTTCTAAAAAAATTTGAAACCCACCACTGGACACAGCGTACAACCTGAAATACGACTCTTAGGAATTTGGACTGCACTCTTTCCAGAGAAGTAAGAGAAGAGTAAGGTCCCAGCTGAGCACCAAATGGAATTGTGTGGGAGTCTTAGCTGAATATAACTTCAGTGGTGCTGAAAAATACTGTGGTGCCCTGGAAAAATGAAAAGATTGGATTGCTACCACTGGGGTTTGGGGGGGGGGGTATTCTGGATGACATGGTTTAGATGTCCACTGCATTTAGTAGAGTTATGGAAAACCAGATATTTAAAGGATATGATTTGCTTGAAGTTTGGACCATTTATCTTCCAGGCATGCAATTTAAGTCTTTTTGCGAAGATCATAATCTTAGTTTTGCTATAATTGATTTTAAAAGCCTATTCAGTGCAGTAACTAACCAGAGCATTCAAGGCTCATTTAAGTCCAATTTGGGTTTGTGATTAAAGTGCTACATCATCTGCAATATGAGCTGCAATATATCTATTAGCTAGTTTAGGGGATGATGCTCTAATTGGTTTAACTGGGCCGCAAGTGGATTTATAGACAGATTAAAGAGTAGAGAGGCTAGTTAGTTAATGTTGCTAACTTAACAATTGCAATGATTCACTTATCAACTGTGGTGAGAAAGGTTGTAAAACAAGGCAAAATATACTTAACAACTGTCGGGCTTAGCAACAAAAATTTTCAACTCAGTTGTGGCCGTAAGAGGAGATCTACCTGTATTCCAATTAGAAACTCAGAATTTGCCTTAAATCTGGGCAACTGGAACATTTTTTCTCACGAAAGAATGCTTGGCATCCTTAGGGCAACTATATTATAAGGTCTAATAGAGATTCTTCTTTTCTATTATTTCTATTTCTGTAGAAGATTTCTAGTGCATGTCTAATATTTACTTCTGAAAATAAACCCAGCCTCTTTGATCTTTCCCATAGTAAACTTTCCAGACCTCCTACAGTGCCTGAATGTCCCTATACTCTCAGAGACTGAGTGCATTGGGGCTTATCCAAAGAAAATCACCAACAATATGTTTTGTGCAGGATACCTGGAAGGTGGAAAAGACTCTTGTCAGGTAAACCTTTCCTCCACTATTAGCGAACATTTCAGATGGTGCTCAAAAATCTCCTGCTATATAAATTACTTTCATAGCTAGCTGATGTAAGGCCTGGGAATATAATAGCAAGATGGTAGTTGGGGGAGAGATCCTTACATTCAGGAGTTGTTTCTGAAACCTCTGTGATCTTTGCTTGTTTCTAATGAACAATGAAGCAACATCAATCGCCTGACCTCCAGTTTTTATTATGTTATGAACTGTACGTTGAATCTGCCTTCTCTTTTAAGAAGCTCTTATCAGAAAGCAGTAGCATTTCTGAGATTTTCATCCCATCCTGGTAGCAATTATGTCACCTAATATAGAGTGGTATTAAAGTAATTTCACCTAGAAGATCTTTTATCACCTGTAATATGTTCCATTCCTTCACCCACTAGAGCGTGCAAATTATAGATAATGCAAGTTATCTTTGCTCACTTGCTATCTTGCTTGCTGAAAACATGGTCATCATTTTCTTTTCAGTGTGATTCTGGTGGTCCGGTTGTCTGCAATGGGGAACTCCAAGGAATTGTCTCTTGGGGGAGAGGATGTGCTCAGAAAGGCTTCCCTGGTGTCTACACCACAGTTTGCAACTACATTTCCTGGATTCAAGACACCATCAGTTCCAACTGATCTGCACTTCCTGTCTGGAAAGCTCCCTTTTTGCATCTATAGATGACATTTTACAGATTGAGAAGAGAGAGATTGCATGTGCAAAAATAAAAAAAACTAAGTTGTGCAATAGCAAGCCTGGTGATTGGCATCTTTCTTTTGTGGGGAAGAAAGCTCTTGGTCTTTAAACAAGATGAATTTTAATCTCTTTCAATAATCACATTCAAAGATAGCAAAATGATGAGACAAGCTATGAAGAATTAGTAAGAATAGCTCCTTTGATAGAACTGCTAGGAATTACAAAAGATTCGATGGTGGATGGTGACGATGATCCAATTAATTGAGTCCAGAAGGTATGTGTTAACCTCAATATAAAGATAAAACATGATCACCCAATCTGCAACATTTAAGTGTCAAGGCATCAAAGATATCTTTAAAACAGTCTTGAGTAGGCTCCTGAATACCAGGAAGTAAAGGAGTTAGGCAAATGCCTGGGGTCAGCTGCATTCCATAGTTTGGGAGCAGCCATATGGAAGGCCTGTTTTGTTATTCACCTACTCTTTATTTGTAGATTTCTTTTGTAGGAACTTAGATTGGAGACAATCCTAAGAACTAGCCCCTCAGAGATATGATTATTTTACAGGTCTGGGCAGAGGAGCTTGTTCAGCACCTGACGGACAAAATCACTTGGATCTGTTCCCAGTTGGATCCCATGCATGTAGATAGTCGATGTGAGATGCCCAGGGAGAGGTCTTTCCCTATTATCTAGGTAGAGCTTGATCCTGTTGGCCCTGATGAAGTGGACAGAGCTCTTGATACTGTCAATGCCATCACCTGTCAGACACTTGTTCCTCCTGGATGATGAAAGCCTCCAGGATGGCAACTAGTGAGTGTGTCCAGGCCAGTGGTGGGTTTCAAATTTTTTAGAACCTATCCTGTGGGTGTGGCCTATTTTATGGGTGTGGCTTGGCAGTCATGTGACCGGGCAGGTATGGCCAACTTGACATCACTCATGCACACTCAGTCACATGACCACCCCCACCCCCAAGGCATGTGGCAAAAATTTTTGGGACTCCTATGAAGGGGGGGAAGAGAGGGGGAAACCTCCCAAAAATAGACAACTGGAGGATTAATTAGGGAGATCTGAGAAGGCAGGACAGAGGGGAATCCAGTAGAAAGCTATCACACGCTGGGGAAAGAACTTTGGGAGATCGGAGGAGGCAGGACAGAGGGGAATCCAGGAGAAAACTCCTGAGTTTGCCACTGCTGTCTGGATGGTGCCGCTGGACCTCTCCATGCTTCTCCGTTCACCACCTCCACTCCCAGGTATGGGACTTGACACCGAATTGGGCTAGGATAGTGCGGACAGGCAGGGGGGGAGCGAGCGATGGAGCAGCTTCCAGACAGGCAGGGGTGAGCTAGCGAGTGATAGGGCTGAGGCAGGCATTCCAGAAGATACTTCTGGGTCCACCGGTCGAAACTCCTCTTACCGGATCGGTAAGTTTCACCATCCAGTTGCGAGCTGGTGCGAACTGGCAGAAACCCACCACTGGTCCAGGCAGTGGGTAATATATCATTGGTGGAGGGGACATTTCCAGATGCTTTTAATGAAGCCCTGATTCACCCCTCCTTTAAAAAAAACCACCACAGGATCCCACCTGCCTGGATAATTTTCATCCAGTTTCCAACCTTCCTTTCTTAAGGAAAGTTGTGGAAAAGGTGGTGGCTTGGAAGCTTCAGAGGGTCCTGGGTCAAACATATTATCTATACCTTGTTAAGTCAGGATTGAGGCCCAGTTATGGGATGGAAATGGCATTGGTCGCACTTGTTGATGATCTCTGGCAAGAATGAAATGCTGATAGTGCAAAAAACCTCGCTCTCCTTGATCTCTCAGCGGCTTTCAATACTATCAACCATGGTATCCATTTATTTCAGCTGTGGGGGCTAAAGCTGGGTGGCACAGTTCTGCACTGGTTCTCCAGTCCCTATTGATACTGATAGGGAATGAGAAGTCCAGCCCTCAGTCATTATTCTGTGGTGTGCCACAGGGCTCAGTACTCTCTCCATCCTTTTCAATATCTATATGAAACCACTGGGTGAGATCATCTGTCACAATGGGTTGTGGCATATAAAGTATGCTGATGACACCCAACTCTATATTTCCACTCTTGGGGATCAAGCAATGCTGTGCCCACCCTCTTTCAGTGCCTAGAGCCTGTAGGGGCCTGGATGGGGGTCAACAGTCTTCAACTCAACACTGGCAAGACCAAATGGCTTTGGGTATCTAGGATCAGGGACTTGTCATCTTTGATGCTGGACAGGGTAGCATTGCCCTAGAAACTTGGGGGTTCTCCTGAACTCATGACTCCTGCTCAAGGAGTAAGTGGCAGTCACAGCTAGGAGAGCCTTTGCACAACTTCATGTTGTGAGTCAGTTGTGGCTTTTCCTGGATCAGGATTCCCTGAACTTGGTCATTCATTCCCTGGTCATCTCACATTTGAATTACGTATTCTACATAGGGCTATCGTTGAAGAGCATTTGGAAGCTATAGCTGGTGCACAGTGCAGCAGCATGGACAGTTTTGAGAGGCCCTAGAATGGCCCCCACTAAAGCCACTGCTCCATGAGCTGCATTAATTACCAGTCTGCTTCTGGGTGCAATTCAAGACAGCATGGCATGATTATGGCATGGATCCAGGTTATTTAACCTGGGTTGTTTCACTCCACTGGTGTTGACCCATGCCAATTGTGCCGGCCTGGGAAGCATGATGTGGGTCTTGTCAGCCTGAGTATTCAGGCTGGCAGGGTCCAGGTGGAGGGCCTCCTCTGCTGTTGCTCCTGCCATCTGGAACATCTAGCACCCACCAAGTGAGGCTTGTATTTCAGTATTAATTTAGATTGCAATTCTAGGTAGCTTCAGTACCATATCTTGGGGCACATCAGAATTCAATGTTTAAGCTTTTCCTGTCTTGTATTCATGCTGGTTTCACACTACACCAAGTAAACAATCTGATAGATAATTAAACAAATCAATCCAAAATTCTCACAAGAGGCATAATTAGCCAGGCTCAAATTATCCTACTTCAGACACATTGTGCAAAGACCTAGTTCTGGTCAATCAGTTTTTTGACTGGAAACAGTGAAATTTGTAGTGAAACACATCTTGAGGATACCTGAGTGGACAAGAATGCTTTAAACCATCAGCCTCGGGCCCTGGGTAAGGGTGGTGGGGTGGCGGTGGTTATGCGGGAATGTTTAGAGCCGAGGGAGTTCACTGTTCCTCAGATACCCGGGTGTGAGTCCCTTGGTGTGAGTTGGGGCCCAGGGAGGCAGTGGGGCTTGCTGATTGTATACTTGGCTCCTCGCTATGCATCAGCAGCCCTGCCCGAGCTCCTCGAGCTAATCTCAGCGACGGCAGTGGAGACTCCCAGACTTCTGGTCATGGGGGACTTCAACTTGCCGTCAACGGGAGCGGCTTCCGAGGTGGCTCGGGAGTTCATGGCTTCCATGACGGCCATGGACCTGACCCAATTAGTTCAGGGCCCCACTCACGAAGGGGGCCACACACTGGACCTCATTTTTGTATCTGAACAGTGGACGAGTGATCTGGGAATAGGGGATTTAGTTATCACGCCCCTGTCATGGTCAGACCGCTCATCCCTCCGGCTGGACTTCCCTGGCGCTATCCCCCACCGCGAGGAGGCGGAACCAGACTCTATAAACTGGTACCGCCCCAGGCACCTGATGGAATCTGATAGATTCCTGACGGAGCTTGGGCCACTACCTGTAGCCTTGTCCCGCTCCCGTTCCGAGGACCTAGTGACTGCCTGGAATAGGGCGACGACTGGGGCCTTGGACCGGGTTGCGCCGTTGCGACCTCTCCTGCGGCATCGACCCACCCGGGCTCCTTGGTTCACTGAGGAGCTCAGGGTGATGAAGCGCCACAGGAGACGTCTAGAGAGCAGGTGGAGATCCTCGCGCTCCGAATCTGACCGAACACAGGTAAGAGCCTATTTGCGGACTTACCTTGTGGCAATAAGAGCGGCCAAACGTAGACATTGTGCTGCTCTTATTGCGTCCGCGGATAACCGCCCTGCCGCCCTGTTTAGGGTGACTCGCTCCCTCTTATCGCAGGGGGCGCGGGAGACACCCTTACAGGGTAGAGCAGAGGAGTTTGGGGAATATCTCCAGGACAAAATCGATCAGATCCGGAGCGGGTGGACCTCCGTCAGTGGACCAGACGAGCCGCCAACAGCGAGTCTTGAGAGACCATTCTGGGAGGAGTTTGACTCTGTTGCCCCCGAGGATTTGGACAGGCTGCGTGGACGGCTGCGACCCACCACTTGTTTAACGGACCCGTGCCCCTCCTGGCTGGTACTGGCAGCCTGGGAGGTGACACGAGGTTGGCTCCTGGGCCTGGTGAGCGCCTCACTGAGCGAGGGATACTTACCAACCGCCTTGAAAGAGGCGGTGGTGAGACCCTTGCTCAAGAGGCCTGCGCTCGACCCAACGGAGCTAGCTAACTATCGTCCAGTCTCCAACCTTCCCTTTCTGGCGAAGGTTGTCGAGAATGTGGTGGCGCAGCAGCTCCCGCGACACCTAGACGAATCCGACTATCTAGACCCACGCCAGTCCGGCTTCCGACCCGGGCACAGCACTGAGACAGCCTTGGTCGCGTTGGTCGATGATCTCTGGAGGGCCAGAGATAGGGGCTGTTCCTCTATCCTGGTCCTATTAGACCTCTCGGCGGCTTTTGATACCATCGACCATGGTATCCTATTGCGCCGGTTGGAGGGGATGGGAGTCGGAGGCACCGTTTTGCGGTGGTTCGGCTCCTACCTCTCCGACCGGAAGCAATGTGTGTTGACAGGGGGGCAGAGATCGTCCCTGAGGCCACTCACTTGTGGGGTGCCACAGGGGTCGGTCCTCTCGCCTCTCCTGTTCAACGCATATGTGAAGCCGCTGGGTGAGATCATCCGTGGTTTTGGGGTTGAGTACCATCTCTACGCTGATGATACTCAGCTGTATATTTCAACCCCAAACCACCCCAACGAGGCTGTCGAAGTGATGTCCCGGTGTTTGGAAGCCGTCGGGGTCTGGATGGGGGACAACAGACTTAAACTCAACCCCTCCAAGACCGAGTGGCTGTGGTTACCGGCGCCTCGGTTCAGCCAGCTGACTCCATCGCTGGCCATAGGGGGCGAACAATTGTCCCCTGTGGAGCGGGCGCGCAATTTGGGCGTCCTCCTTGATGCCCGGCTGTCAATGGAGGACCATGTGGCAGCCGTGGCGAGGGGGGCGTTCCACCAGGTTCGCCTGGTGCGCCAATTGCGCCCCCTACTGGACCGGAGTGCCCTGCGCACGGTCACTCATGCGCTGGTGACGTCTCGCCTGGACTACTGCAATGCTCTCTACATGGGGCTTCCCTTGGGACGCGTCCGGAGACTGCAGCTAGTTCAGAACGCAGCCGCGCGGGTTATTATGGGAAGTACACGTTACTCCCACGTAACACCTCTCCTGCGCGAGCTGCACTGGCTACCTGTGGCCTTTCGGGTGCGTTTCAAGGTATTGATCACCATCTTTAAAGCGCTCCATGGCAGTGGGCCTAGTTACCTGCAGGATCGCATCCTACCACACACGTCCCTGCGGCCTATCCGCTCACACAGAGAGGGGCTCCTCCTGGTGCCGTCTGCTGGTCAATGCCAGCGGGCGACACCTAGGAGTAGATCCTTCTCTGTGATGGGCCCAACCCTCTGGAATGACCTCCCCCCTGACATTCGAACTACCACCGACCTCCGTTCCTTCCGGCAAAAGTTAAAGACTCACCTATTTCAATCAGCTGGCCTGGCACTTTCTTAGTTTTACCTCCCGGGGATTTATTCATTTTAATTGGGTTTGGGGTTTTAAAAGTTTTTATTATACTATATATTATATTTAATATTTATTATTCCATGTACAGTCTGTAACCTCCTCCACCTACCTACTTATTTAATTATTTAACTGTTTTGCATGTATTTTATAACGTATTTTAGTGACTGTACACCGCCCCGAGTCCCTTTCGGGAGAGGGGGCGGTCTATAAATATGAATAATAAAATAAATAAATAAATAAAACACCTTGCTATTGTATTCATGTTCCAAATAACATTCTACCATCTGTTTATAACTTCTCCTTCATAAAAGTCAAATTTTTACCTGGTTGCATAGAGAGGTACAAGAGAGAAGCACAATCTGGTTTTGCCAGATTCCCTCCCCCCCTCACCCCCGTAAGTATTACAGTAATTGAGAAAGAGTTTAGTGGTCCATGTCCCTGTGATCCAAATCCTGTATAATTTCAGTAGTTTGGCTTACATGTCTTTGTAGTGTGGAGGCTGACTGGAGCGCTGCAAAGTTCATGTGCAGCTGTGAAACCTGGAGCTCTCACTGTGCCTGAGAAACAGCACAGAAATATTTTGCTGGCTTTGCAGCCTCATCTGGAGGAATACTGAGAAAAGCATGGGTCACGTCTAGTCTGTATATGTTGTAGTTTTTCTTTTCCATCTGTGGACGGTTTCCTTGTATGGATAAGCCAATGAATTGTAGTTCTGTCTGTCCACTATTAAGCTCCTGCCGATACCAATAGATGACTAAATAGCTGCTGTCATCATGTTCACAAGTGATGCTCGCCTGGGTCCCTTCTTGGATGGTTTTGAAGCGTTCCTTCTGGGTCACTGTGACCCCGTGGCAAACACCTATGAAGACTAGATAGGAGGGCAAGATGCATCCCAGGGGACATTAATTGGTTAATACACACTGTCACATTGGAAAGCTAAAAGTGCTGTTTTTCTTAAACATTTCTTTCTCTTTGAGAATAAGATTTATTCTCCTCGTGCCCCTAATTGTTTGCTATCAAATCCTACTTACATTTCAACCAAAGAAGGCTTAGAAATTTCACATTCAGGAAGGGAAGTGTGGAAAAGCTACCACATCAAGCTATGAGCTTTTCTCCTACTCACTACCTGGGTAAGGTAAAACTTCCCACTTTTTCTTTTCACCTTTACATCTGAAGAGAATGATGAACTCACTGAAAACAACATAAAAGACCAAAACAAACTCAAAGACCATATGGTAAAAGGAAAACGTCAGTAGTGAGATCCATGTACAATAATAAATTGTTTAAGGTATAATATATCAAGTATAACTTATAATTCTGTATTACTCATATGTAAGTCGAAGGACAATAATCAGACATCAAAAGCTGGATCACTTCTACTTAGCAGAGACTTCTCAACTCGTTCAAACAAACCTCCTAATTCTCGCTTCTTGATCAGTCTGTTTCCTCAGCTTTTTCCTGCTGCAAAGTTTCTCTTCTTTCTCTTTTTTCCCCAACACCATTTTCTATCCTTTGTTTTTAAATTTTGGAGATGGCAAAATGTATCCATCCACTTGAGAAAAAGAATCCCTACCTGCCCATATCTGCACACCAAGAACTTCCCACTGCATTTCTCCTATTGCAAAAAAAGTCGCAGCTTAACACCTGCCGTTGAATCCTGGCCCAGAAGAAGCTCTCTGGAGCACCTCTTTGGTGGCAGGAAGGACTTCGAACCTCTCTAACCAAGCAGGAAGTGAAGGTGGGGACCTGCGACACCAGAGGAACTCATCTCTCTTCCAGTTACAAAGCTGGCTCACTAACAATGGTTAATGGCAGATTATGACAGGCATGATTAGCAATGAAATTAATAACTTTTTTTCTAATTCTCCCTTTTCTTTCTTCTACGATCTCAGTTTTCAGACACTGCAAAGTACATTTTGTGTTAGGCGGTCTCTTCGGTGCTCAGCTGCTCTCCGTTATTTATTTTCAGAAAGAATTTTTGTTAGATCGGGTAATGAAAGGCACAAAAGGCTAGAGATAACAGCAGCTCTTTATTTGGTCAAGTACAGGCATCCACTGACTGTAAGGTTGGGCAGCTCCCTTTTTAAAGGGGAACTGTCCAGCTCTTCAGCCAATCATGGGCCTCTCCGTTCCTGCCTGAAAGGAGAGGACTTGAGTGGAAACTACTATTATCCTTAGCAACAATAGAAGGGAGAGATATCTAACACCCCTCCCCTCTAGGATGGAACATCCTAACGAATGACGTAGTCACGCAGGTAGGCGGGTCTTTGGGTCGACATGCTGGACCTGCGCAGTTCAGATGGTTGCGTTCCTTCGCGCTGGTCGGTCACACCTGTTGTGTCTTCGGACTTGTCGAGTGGAATCTCCTGGAAGCTTCCGGCAGCCTCGGTTGGCACTGTCGGTGGAGGACTCGCCCATGCCCCGTCAGAGTCAGATAAGTCCCCGGGTACTTCTGTAGTGGTCGGCAGGTGGTGCAGCTCAGCCTGTGATGGGGTTTGCCGGAGTGGGGAGTTCACCACTCGTCCCCAGAGTTGTTGATGTGCCTATGGTAAATGTCTGGATCTTTCCCGTGGAGTCGGGGTATGTGTCGGAGGAGTAGTTGGGGTGCCGTCGATCTAAGTGGGACCTGAGTCGGCGCCCCATGAGTAGTTCAGCCGGGCTTCAGCCAGTGGTGGTGCTGGGCGTGATGTGTTGGATCAGGAGGTAGTGGTCTATCCACGTTTGCCAGTCGCCCAGGCCCATTCTGTTTAGGGCCTCCTTGGTAGACCTTACCATCTGTTCCACCTGGCCATTGGACGCCGGGTGGAATGAGGCACCGAGGACATGTCAGATCCCTTGTGCTGCTAGGAATTCTTTGAATGATTTAGCCGTGAATTGTGGGCCGTTAACCAACACGAGCATGTCGGGAAATCCGTGGGTCACGAACAGTCTCCGTAGCACCCTGATGACAGCGTCTGTGGTGGTGGATGTCATCAGGATTACCTCTAGCCACTTTGAGAAAGCATCCACTATTATAAAGAACGTTTGCCCGTGCACTGGCCCTGTGAAGTCTATGTGGTCTCTGGACCACGGTGCTTGGGGTCGCTCCCATTCCTTCACTGGTGTCTCTGGGGGAGCTGGCCTGGACTCTTGGCATGGTGTGCATGTGGCCACCCACTCCTGTATGTCTCTGTCCATATTGGGCCACCACACATAACTTCGTGCCAACGCCTTCATCCTCACTATTCCTGGGTGACCCTTGTGGAGGGCCTCCAGCACGGCTACTTGCAGTTGTTTCGGGATGAATACCTGGTCCCCCCACAATAGGCAACCCTGGATGGTGGACAGTTCATCTCGTTTTGTGACAAATGGGTTGAATTCTGCCCCAACCGGCCCCTTGGGCCACCCCCTCCACACCCAGTTCAAAGTCTGTTTGATGGTTGGGTCTTTCTCGGAGTGGTGTGTGACGTCTCTGGAGGAGATGGGCCCCGAGTCTAGACAGTCGATCAGGAGTACCATGGTCTCGGGTGTCGGGTCGGCGAGTAGCTCCGGTAGAGGGCATCGGCTCAGTGCATCTGCATGCCCCAGCGTGGTGCCCAGGCGGTGGATGAGTTGATAGGAGTATGCAGCCAGGAAGATTGTCCATCGGGTCATGTGGGGGGAGAGTGACACCGGTGTTGGGTGGTCTCCAGCCAGCAGTCCCAGCAGTGGCTTGTGGTCTGTCACCAAGTCAAAATCCCTGCCGTACAGGTATTCGTGGAATCGCTTGACCCTCACCACTGCAGCTTCCTGGTCTAGCTGGCTGTAGTTCCATTCGGCGGCGGACAGCATACTTGAATAAAATGTGATAGGGGCTTCTGTGCCATTTGGCATCTGGTGGCTCAGGACAGTGCCAACTCCGAACGGAGATGTGTCGCAAGTCAGCACCAATGGTAGGATCTGACTGTATTGGACCAGGAAAGAGTCCACTGATAATGGTCCCTTCATGGCAGCGAATACCTTGGCTTCAGTTCTGCCCCACGTCCACTCCGCGTTCTTCGCCAGCAGGCCGTGTAGCGGTTCAGCAACTGTCACTTTCTGCTTGAGGAACACGCTATAAAAGTTAAGGAGTCCGAGGAACGCCTGAAGTTCAGTCTGATTTTTGGGAGTGGGGGCTTCCCTAATGGCCCTGATTTTCAAGGTTGGTTGGGTGAATCCTGGAGCTGTCAATCATGTATCCTAGAAATTCCATCCTGGGAACGTTTATTTTGCACTTATCCTTTTTTAAGCGGAGACCCTCATTCTGGATTCTGCTCAGTACAGCGCGAACTCTTTTTAAAAGATGAGCCTCGTTTGCAGCGGATATCAATATGTCGTCAAAATAGGGGATGACTCCTGGTACCCCCTGCAAAAGATGTTCCATTATGCTTTGGAACAGCCCAGGGGCGATACTAATGCCGAATTGCAGGCGCTTGCACTTGAACACCCCCCTGTGCATTACAATGGTTTGGGCCTCTGCAGTAGGCTACTGGCAGCTGCTGGTACGCCTGCGCCAAGTCCAGTTTTGCAAATATTTCTCCCGGACCGAGGGAATGCAACAGATGTTGGACTACGGGAATGGGTACGCACTTTGTTGCAACCCCTTGTTGATTGTGCATTTGTAATCGGCGCACAATCTGATAGACCCATCAGGCTTGACCGGGGTCACGATTGGCGTTTCCCAGCAGGCGTGATCGACGGGTTTGAGGATTCCCTCGCTCACCAGTTTGTCGATTTCCTTATCAATTTTAGGTCAGAGGGCGAAAGGCACCCTCCTGGGTTTGAGCCGAATTGGGGCCACTTTAGGGTCTAGGCTGAAAGATATGAGGTCCCCCTTGTACTCACCAAACCGAAAGCAAAGACATTCTCGAATTCCCTAAAAATGGTCTCTGCAGCATTCCCAGCGGCGGCAGCGGTTGGTGCTTTGTCCATTTCATCCAAGGCGTTGACTTCGGCCACGACCATTCCCAGAGCCTGAAACCAGTCCAGTCCGAAAAGGCTCTGGAGATTGTCCCGAACCACAATCGCCTGCAGCTTCTTAGTGATCTGCTTGTCGCGTACGGTGAACGTGCCTTGCCCCACGAGGGGAATCAGGTTTCCCTGATAGTCGCAGAGGCGGACGTCGGGGCTCTTGAGATCCTATTTCCGCATTGTGGGGATCGTTCGTTTCAGCACTGCCTATGAGATGATCGTGAGAGATGACCCGGTGTCGATCCCCATCTCGCACGGGGTGCCCTGGAGGAAAACGGTGACTTTAAGTGTGCCGTACTGGGACCATGACGTTCAGTTTCGGGTGGTGGCCCTGGTGTTTCTGGATGCGGTGAAATTGGCCACTTGGTTGTTGGCCTCTGACCTTCAGAGGATGTGTCTGGCTGGGACATTGTCTCCGGTTTGGCCCCTTCTCCGCTCTCTCGGGGCGACCGATGGTCTCAAGGAACTCGCTGCGCCACACTCTGGCAATGTGTCCCTTCCGCTCGCATCGCTGGAACGTCGCATCCCAGAACCGGCAGGTTGCTCTTGCATGGTTGTCTCCACAGCTGGCACAGGGCAGGCTGGGCGATTTGAATTTTTGCGCCGGCGCTGCGCGGCTACTGCACGTGCAGTGGCTGCTCTCCTCGTCGCTTTTCGAGCTCTCCTGTTCCACGGTCTCACAGTGAACGCGGGCGCTCTTGGGTGCCTCTGTGGGTGCGTGGAGGCGCTGGAGGGTTTCAACGGACTTTTGTGCTGACTCGGCTGCCCTTGCCTCGTCAAGAGTGATCTGGAGGGAGAGGTTGTTTCTTGCCAGCAGTCTTGCCTGTAGGGTCTGGTCTCGGACCCCCATTATTATCCAGTCCAAGATAATATTGTCCAGCTCGCGGAACTCGCAATGGGCTGTGGCTTTCCGGAGTGCAGCGATGTATTCATTTATCGACTCGCCTTCCATCTGGTTCCTCATGTTGAAGTGATAGCACCGAATGTTCTTGGATGGCTTCGGGGCGTAGTAAGTCTTCAACGTTTGGTGTAGGGCGGTTCAGGAGATGTCGTGTAGCGGCATCGGTTCGGAGAGATTCTTGACGGTCTCTAGAACTTCAGGGCCGCAGTAACCCAGGAACAGGTTCTTTTTCCGGGGCTCTGGGGCACCACCGAGATCGTTCGCCTCCAGGAAAACCTCAAAACGCAGCAGATATGCATCCCAGTTGTCCGTGCCTGGGTTGAACGGAGGCGGTTGGGCATAGGTGTCCATCATGACTCTCTCTGGGTTCATAATGGCCAGTTGATGCCTTCCTGCGCTCCGGGTGGAATCGCTGCCTTGTGACCAAGCTATTTGTTAGTGAGTTTCGCTCTTTTGTCTGCCTAATTGCCTTCCAATCCCATCTTCGGCGCCAGTGTTAGATCGGGTAATGAAAGGCACAAAAGGCTAGAGATAACAGCAGCTCTTTATTTGGTCAAGTACAGGCATCCACTGACCGTAAGGTTGGGCAGCTCCCTTTTTAAAGGGGAGCTGTCCGGCTCTTCAGCCAATCATGGGCCTCTCCGTTCCTGCCTGAAAGGAGAGGACCTGAGTGGAAACTACTATTGTCCTTAGCAACAATAGAGGGGGGAGAGATCTAACAATTTTGAAGATTCAAAGATTGTTGTTCCCTTATTGAAAAGTCCTCCAATGATAGCATCATACCATTTCTAGCAATCAGGAGAATTAAAAGGACAAACTTTAAGTTTGAGATGTATTTTGTTCTCTTTTGTATTAGATGTAATACACAGGAAAGCTGATTCCACACTGAATTAAACACAAATGTTCCAGTATAATTGAACTTTTTTTTTTTTTCAAAAAGTTTTATTGGTTTTTTAAAACATTTATAAGGAAAAGGGTAAGTGGAATGGTTACAAATTTTGGCAGTTGCAAGTTTGGCAGACGCCTCCTCCCTCCAAACTCATAGGTTACATCTAAATATCAAACATTAATACATAATAATAAAAAATCAGCATATTAATTCTAGAAAAAATAATTTTCAATCAATTTATATAGTTATGATATATAGTCTAGATATAATTTCATTATTACTTTCGGTCTGTTTATAACATTGTGGTTTTCTATTCATTTTTGTGATCTGAGCTTTCTTAGTGTTTCCCCTTCACCCCCCGCTGGCAGAGCTCCGGCCCCTCCCGTGTCCTGTGTGACCGTTGTGGTATCTTCTGTTTTTTCTAGGTTCGCTTTATTTTTTTCCATAAAGGCCTGTGCCTCTATGGGTGTGTTGATTCTGATTCTTGTCTCCTCCCAGAATATGAGCATACCTTCAGGCATCAACCATCTAAACCACACCCCCTTCTGGTATAGTTTATTCGCCAATTGCGAATAGCTTTTCCTTTTTTCCCTAATTTTTTTGGGAATCTGCTTCAGAATGGTTGTCTCCCTGTCGTGGTATGTCAGTGTTTGCCCCCTTTGTACACCCAGAATTTCATATCTTGTGGTTTTCCTAAGGAATTTAATATGAACCTCCCTGGGTACATTGTGAGTTCTGGCATATGCTGAATTCACTCTATAGACCAGATCTATTTCCCATTCCATCTGCTGTTTATCTTTGTGTATGTATTCAGCTAAAATATTAGTCATAATGTCCCTTATGTTTTCCCCATCTGCTTCTATTACATTTTGAAATCTAAGATAAAAGGACATTCTCTCAAACTCTGTTTTCATTTGTTGGATATCAAGTTCTTTGTTCCCCTTCTGTAAAGCCTCTACCCCCCCCCTTTCGCCTCCGCCACCCCACCCTCCACAAGGTCCAGTCTCTGTGAGTTCTTATAAATTTGAGCTTGATTCTCTTTAATTTCATCTTTCATTTCCCTTAGCTGTTTCTTAATTTCCTCCTGGCCTTGTAAAATTTGTTGAAGCATTTGTTGAAGGTCTATCTCTGTAGTCTTAGGTTGCATCAGTTCTGTTATCTTTGACTGTGTGGCTGGGCTGTATGTTGCAGATGTTGGAGCAGAAGTGGCAAAGCCAGGTTTTCCAGGGGGTGGTCTTTTTGGAGACATGGTTTATGAAACAAAGAGATCAGTCAGTGTAGGAACTGGGCAGCTGGAGAAGTAGAGCAGGCAGGCGAGTCCAGAAGGCAGAGGATCCAAACAGGTGGGAGTTTCTTTAATCACTCTAGCAATAGATGAAAGTTTTTTCTCCAAAGAGTTCAGAAAATAGCAATCCACAAGAGATTCCTCTGGGTGACTCGGAGACAAAGACCGGAAGCCTGAATTTTAAAGGTGGAGTCAGGTTTCACAGTTCATGAAGACAACGGAAGAGTGCCATCTTGCCCTGCCAGCTTTGGGCTCAGAGGCATAGAAAATTTTAAAAGTTCAAAAAGTTCTCAGGTCATCAATAAGTTCTGGATCTAAGTCCCATAAAACGCACTTTTACTAGGGTGAGGCATCGTTAGTTGGCTCTCCCCCCTCCTCCTTCCCCAGGGGGCGAGAGCAAAATTTTAACAAGCCGCTTGTCCAAGGGGGGGGAATCCCCCTCCCCTCTAGCCGCTCCTCAAAGAGTAACTCCGAAAGATTAACTTTTAAAAGTACTGAAAAAGCCTTTCAATTCAAAAGTAAGGGGATGAAGAGAGGAAGCATCTCACCGCACCGCCGCTGCTTCCTTCAGTTTTGCATTCTCCGATCGGCATGGGGCGAGACGCAGGCGCGTCCTCCGAAACTGCTCCCTGGTGCCTGGATCAAAGCAGAAAAGCCCCCACCAGCCGCTGCCGGTGCCAGAGCCTTCCGCGAGCTGCTCCTTTGGCAGGGCGCCTCTTCGGGGCGTCCTGTGCCCCCCCGAAGACGGGGGAAGCCCACCGAAGAGCGGGAGCGGGCAAAGTCCTTGCCCGTTGCCGTAGCCGCCGGAACCGGAAGTCCCCAGTATAATTGAACTTTCATTTGTACAATGAAAATTAATAAAATGAAAATTTGTAAAATGAAAACTCATTTAAGCAGAGATATGACCAAAACTACCGCAGCAGTTAGTTTAATATCAGTTTTGTGGACTCTGCTGAGAAACATTCCCAGTTTCTGTTTTTAACTGGACTTTTATGACTATGTTCAATATACTTTTTCACTCACATCCTGGTCTCCATCGATTAAGCAATGTCATCCAACAAGACCCAGGAACCTTTGAAATGATCATGATAACATTGCCACAAAAAGTTTCCACTTCGTAAAAATAATATTTACTTAGTTGCAAGGAGGCCAATGATAAAATCTTTAACCTTTAGTATGATAAATGTAGTATCCACAGTATTAATCTAAGAATGACAGTATTAAATGGTTGGATGGATCAGGTACAGGAGAAACTCATGTGAATCCTATCTTTCTTCTCCACCTGTTATTGACTGAAGTAACGAAGTGCATTTTCCATTGCGTATTTTTTGCTTTCGATTGAGTCCTTGGAGCAATGGTAATATTGGTCCCACAACATAAATATGTGTAGCAGCTCCTCTGGTCTTCCTCTTTAACGAAGGAAGGCAACATGATGTTCATTTGGCTGGTAGCATTCTTAGGAGCAGCTGGTAAGTCAATCATTTTCTCAGAACAAGTGCTGAAAAGTCTCATTTTGTGATTGAAAAGAATAAGTATAAGTATAATCTTTATTGTCATTGTACAAAATACAACGAAATTGGTTTTAACCTCACTGGTGCAAAATTATAGCAGAAACTAAAAAAGAAAGAAAAAAACAAGTGTGAGCATGGAGTGATTGTGGTTGTATTTAAAAGTCTCACAGCCCAAGGATAGAAACTATCTTTAAACCTATTTGTTCAGTTGGCTATACTTTGATGTCTTCCGCCCGATGGTAGAAGTGCAAAGAGACACTGGCCAGGATGTGAATCATCTCTGAGTATCTTCCTTACTCTGCTAAAGCAGCGAGATCTGGCGATGTCATCCAGTGGTGTCAGAGGGCAACCAATGGTTTCTTGTGCCGAATTGATCACTCTCTGTAGTGCCTTCCTGTCCGCAGCTCTTAAACCAGCATACCATACTGTAATGCAATATGCGAGGACACTTTCCATGGTGGACCAATAGAAAGAGGTCATCAGCCGTTGTTCCACCTGATTTTTTCACAGGACTCTAAGGAAATGAAGTCTCTGTTGGGCCTTTCTAATTACGAGAGACGTGTGTGGAAGAGACCTCTCTAGATTTTCAAGTAGGATTTGAACAGCCAACTAGTGAACCTGAGAACTTTTTATAACAATTCAAGGTTGAATTTGCAAAGGTGGGACTTCGAAGCTACTAAGATTAATCTATAGATTATTTTTCCCAGGGAATTCTAGAGTTTAAGGACCAGATATCAAAAAGCTTTCAAATTTCAGAAACACAGAGCTATAGTATTAGACAAATATCATGAATTTTGAACCAGGTGTCTTTGTGGATGAAATAGCCAAGGAAAATTGTGTTTCAGCCGAAGCCGTTAAACTATTCTTCACAGTGTGTGGGCTAGTGTAACCTATTCCCAGTAATAACTCCAAGTGAAAAATAAAGTGTAGACAAGAACAGCTGAGAACAAGCAAATTCTTCTTTGAAGCAATGACAACAGATAAAACCTATGCTCTTTAAAACTAAACCCAACACCTCAAATATTCTTAAAGATTATCCATAACTCTTTGATTCAGGGCTGGGCAGTACTTTGAACGTGAAGGCAAAAAGATGCTAAACAATATATTAAGAGGCTGCCTGTAACTCCTGAAATCAGACCCACCTTTTCCTAGGATTCCAGATCACCCAATTGTACAACCCGGGGGTGGGGGAGAGAGAAATCAGTGTCTCTAAGGAAATGAAGATGTGCCATATGCATAACTTCCCATATTCCAAAGCAGGCTTTGCCTTTGGATCAGAAGCATTACGTAGTACAAACATCCATCCCACTGCATCCCACCCTACAAGAGTGGAAATCATTGCCCTTTTCATGATGATAGCCATCTTAACGGAGAAAAGTCTGGTTCATTACTTCTTATTCCTTATTCCTCATATATTTTATGAATATATGGCCTGTTTGCAAGAAGTTCATGTTTCTTAAAAGAAGTGAAAATGTGTAAGTGTGTGAGGCATTGAAACTGAATATTCGGAGGGACATAATCGTTGAAAGGTTGGGACATAGAGAGAGAATAAATGAATATCAATCTGCAAAGCAAATATATGAAGGAGGAGTGAGAAGATTGAGCAGAAAAGAAAGGCGGAGAGACTTATGATTAGAAAAGATTATGAAATCTGAAAAATGAGAAGTTTGAAGACAAAAAACATATTGCCAAACTGGTGCGGGAATACAGTGAACATTAGGATATTTTAATAGTTAAGGAAGGTATAGTGAATGTAAATGTATCTATATATCAGCCATTCATATAAAACTGGCAGATTGGCTATCTTGTGGCTTATATGAATAAGATGAAGATCTCATAATGGGCAACCCTCAAACCTCACCAAAGATTTCATGAATCCCTACTGCTAAAAGTGATGAATATTTGGTTCCGGTTTCACCACTATGAAATCTTCTCTAAATATTTTCATTATCCAGTTGCCTTCCCCATCAATGATGAAGACGATGATAAAATTGTGGGCGGTTACACCTGCCAAAAGCATTCCGTCCCCTATCAGGTCTCTCTGTATTCTGGAAGACATAGATGTGGTGCCGCCATCATAAACAACCAATGGATTGTTTCAGCTGCTCACTGCTATAGATCGTAAGTAATTTTGTGTTCTTATTTTATTTGGAACATCACCATTGCCCTGATATATTTACTTGAATTAGTAAATCAAACAAAGGATACACATACATGCTTTTATTTGCAGATAAGTGTGCACACATATTTATAGAAGTGTTCCTTGCCTGCCCAATAGTGGAAGTCAACATACAATTGTGTCCATCTTTTTCAGGATTCAGCCATTCTGGGCAAAATATGTTAAAATAAGTTGGATGAAAATAGATGTCTATTTCTTGTTTTGATTCAGCCAAATCCAAGTGAGACTTGGGGAACACAGTTTGACCAAAGATGATGGTTCCGAGCAGCACATTGATCCAGTCAAAATCATTCTCCATCCCAAATACAACCCCAGAACTTTCAACAATGACATCATGCTCATCAAACTATCCAAACCAGCCAGTCTCAACTCCCGTGTTTCAGCAATCCGTCTACCAAGCAGCTGTCCATCCACCGGAGAAATATGTTTAGTCTCTGGCTGGGGCAACATTCTCAGCAGTGGCAGTGAGTTTTCTTCAAGTTCTTTAACCGAGATATTATCATCTGTGATCATTTTCAGTTGAGTTTCTTGAGCAAAATTGATGGGAGAAGGTAATAGATATTGATCCTTGGCTTTCATTTCCTAACAAATTCTGTTATAAATTGGATCATCTCATGTAAAACCATGTATCCCAATAAGATACTCAGAACTTGCCTTAAGTCCAGGATTTGGTCAACTGGAAGGTTTCTCCAATGAAGCAAAGGATCGTTGGTATCCTTAGGACAATAAGGTTATAGAGATTTGTGGATGAGCTTATTTTCTACTATTGCTATGTAGAAACTTTCCAGGGAATGTCTAATGTCTATTTTTGAAAGTGAACACAATTTCTTTGATCTTTCCCACAGAACATTATCCAGACCTCCTACAGTGCCTGAATGTCCCTGTACTTTCTCAAAGTGAGTGCATTGGGGCTTATCCAGGAGATATCACCAACAATATGTTTTGTGCAGGATACCTGGAAGGTGGGAAAGACTCTTGTCAGGTAAATAATTTCCTTTTTTTCTATTTTCCATCATATCGTTCAGATGGTGCTCAAAACACATCCCACTGTATAAATTAAATTCATAGCTAGCTTGTGTTGGCCCTGACAATATAATAGAGAAGTGGACAGTTGGGAGAGATCTTTGTAAAAATAAACAAACAGCTCGTATTATATTCTTATTACTTTGCTAACTCTGCTTTGGATCACCATTATGTCTCCATGGGAATGTACTACATCTGCAGTTCAAGAGACAGATTGGAGATTCAGAATTTCCTGCCCTTGTATGAAGATGCATGTCTGAATTTAAACTTTCTCCCCACTTGACATTAAAATAGGTGTGTGTGTGTGTGTGTGTGTAAAAGGTCATAGGAGAACTGAAGTCAAGCGGTGTAGGAGATATTACATTGCCTTGTAGCATAAGGCATCTTCCTGTTCCACCAGATTCCTTTAGAGCAGTGTTTCTCAATTTGGCATCTTTAAAAGGTGTGGACGTGAATTCCCAGAATTCCCCAACATGAATAGAATTGAAATCCACACATCTTAAAGTTACTAAGTTTGAATAACACTGCTATTGTGCTAATAATGGCACATTATTTCATGGCACAAAGGAATAATTCTAGCAATTATTCCACCTAATATAGAGAAATACTAGACTTCACTTGGAAGACTCTTTTACCTTCTGTAAGATGTTCCTTGCCTCCACCCACCAGAGTCTAATATGATGCAAATTATCTTTCCTCATTCACTATCCTGCCTGTGGAATACGTGTACATGTTCATCCTTTCTTTCCCAGGGAGACTCTGGTGGCCCAGTTGTCTGCAATGGAGAACTCCAAGGAATTGTCTCTTGGGGCTATGGATGTGCTCAGAAAAACAAACCCGGTGTCTACACTCAAGTTTGCAACTACATTTCCTGGATTCAGCAAACCCTCAGTTCCAACTGATCTGCACTTCCTGTCTGGAAATATCCCTTTTCACATCTGTAGCAAAGATTACATCTGCAAAAATAAAAACTAAGTTGTGCAATGACAAGCCTGGTGATTGGTATCTTTCTTTGGTGGTGAGGAAAGGTCTTGGCCTTTAAACTACTGTAGATGAGTTTTAATTCTTTTCAATGATCACAATCAAAATGAGTGAAATGATGAAGTCTCCTCTGAACTACAAAAGGTACACGCTAGAGTGTGATTCTGAAAAAAGTCACAGAGAATACAATGACATTGTCATGTGATGTTGCACTTCACAACCGCATTACTAAGAGATAGAAATTTGAGACCTAATTATCATTGTGAAGCAAGAACTGAGTGCATTTCAGGATCAGATTGCAGTTTTAAGTGGTTTTAGTGTCTTGTAACAGTGTCTCATTCTGGAGATCAAGGAAACAAACAATGTTTGTTTTCACATGTTGGGATTATGTCCAGGATGAGGATGTATTGTGTTGTGTACATCTTTAAAATCAGTTGATGCATGTAAAAGGTCTAGTGTAATTTCCCCTTGACATTTGTGCTTCTATAACTAAAGAAGAATCTTTGTGCATGCTATAACTAAAAAAGAATCTCTCTGGTTCACAAATATTTGCATGCGGCACTACTGTGCCAGAAGAGAATTGGAGAAGACAATCAAATCATCCTTGGTTGCCCCTTTGAACTTACGGTGACAATTTTCTCTGGAAGTCTAAACCAGCTATTAGTAGGAGTCAAAAAAGCCTTGATGCCACATATTCAATCCAACTAATATAATTAGGCTTAATACAAATAGAGTTCATATGTCCCACAATCTTTGCTCATCCTACACACCTGGGGGGGGGCAGGCTTTGGGACCCTTCCATTAAACAATGTCATCTTGTTGGACCCCAGAATTGTAACTTTCTTTTGGGAGTCTTTCTGTCTACATGGTAGTCACCTTCTTAATTGGAAGCAATGTAACACATCGGGAGGTTACCAGAGTGGACCTTGCTTTTATATCCATGTTCCAAATAACATTCTACCATGTGTTTCTAACTTGTCATTCATAATAGTCAAAATTCTATAATGCATTACCTTATTTTTTGGACTATAAGACGCACCAGAGTATAAGACGCACAACGATTTTGAAGAGATAAATTTTTAAAAAACGTTTTTGCCCTCCCCTGCCCCCAGGAACACTCTGCAGGCCTCCCAAACCATCTGAATGCCCCATTTTTGTGAAAAACGGGGCATTCAGAGTTTGGGAGGCCTGCAAAGTGCTCCTGGGGGCCGGGAAGGGCAAAACGTGATGTGGGGGGGGGGGCTTGGGAGGTGAAAGATGGTCTTCTTCACAAACACGAGGTCATTTTTTGCAAAATCGGGGTGTGCAGAGGGTTTGGGAGGCCTGTAGAGTGCTCCTGGAGGTTGAGGAGGGCAAAAGCATTCTCAGTTTTGTAAAAAAAACAGGCCCGTTTCCACTCATTTTTGCCCTCCCCAGGCCCCCAGGAGTACTTTGCAGGTCTCCCAAACCCTCTGCACGCCCCATCTTTTGTGAAAAATGGCCCCGTTTTTCACTTGCTTTTGCCCTCCCAAGCCCCCAGGAGCACTTTGCAGGCCTCCCAGACCCTCTGCATGTCCATTTTTTTGGGGGGGGGAATAGGATGCGCAGGACGGGATTTCAGAAGTCCAAATATGGCTGTATTCAGTCTATAAGATGCATCCAGATTTTCACTCTCTTTTGGGGAGGAATAAGGTGTTCTTATACTCTTACAAAATACAGTAATAAGAATTTTGCCAGTTTTTTTCTTTTCCCCCTTAAATATGATCCAGAAAGGTTTTTAGTGCTCCATGTTATGTGATTCAGAACCTTATAACCAAAGTGGTTTGGCTTATATGTCTAGGTGGCACGGATGGAGGCTGACTGCATGCTGGCTGGGGAATTCTGGGAGTTGAAGTCCATAAGTCTTAAATTTCCCAAGTTTGGACACCCCTGGTGTATATGTATATACTGTGTTCCGACCCCCCTCCAAAAAAAAAACCTAGCCCGAAAATAAGCCCTAAGTTGATTTTTACACGAGCCCAATATAAGCCCTACCGCCCCCCCCAAATATGCCCTAATTAGGACCCTGCCCACTCTAGGGTGCACAGGGTGGGGCAACACGCACGGCTAAAAATTAACCTAGGGTGGGGATGGGGGGGGTGGAGCTGTCCTAATACTTACCCTCAGACAGTTGCAGGCAGGCCTTGCACACCCCGACACCTGCCTTGCCAGCCCACTTCTTCTGCAGCTGGCAAGGCTTTCCTGAAGGCCTCTGCAGCCGATAAAAGAGCTCCGTGTCAATCCGGAGCTCTGTTATCAGCTGTAGAGGCCTTTCCTTAAGTGTGTATGCATATCTGTCTGTCTCTCTCTCTCTCTCTCTCCCTCTCTCTGTGTGTATTAGCCTGGTGAGATTTGAACTGCCAAATTGCAAGCACCCGGCAGGCAGCAGAAGTAACCTGCAATACTGAACTATAACCACTGCGCCAGCATAGCTCGTACACACACGTTACATTAAATGTATATCTATACATACATACATATATACATACATACATAATCACACCAATTAATGAATTAAAAGATCAAAAGGCACATAATTATTTATAATGTGCCTTTTGATCTTTATAATTTATAATCTTTATAATTATTTATTTATTTCTAAGGATTTTTAACCCACCATTAATACAATCATTGCAGTTATATAGACAGTGTGCCTTGGAATTTGAGTGTTACTGGTTCAAAGTGCAGCAGTTTTTTCTTTAATCTCTTTTTCCCTTAAGCTTTCTTTCATAGGTTTTGGGGACCACTTGTGAGAGGCCCCAAGAACCAAGAAAGACACGTGTAATTACTTCTGAGTAATTCCCTTTATTGTTCCTCACCTATAGGCAGAAATGTTGATAAACTCAAGCAACTATAGTCTGAGAATTGTTAGGAAGGAGCCTTCTTAAGTCTGTTTCTCCCAACCAAACGATCTAAGCTTCCCTGCCTCTTTGGCTTCTGGAATCCTGCCCCTCCCTCCTGGGAATCCAGACTACACTTATTGTTACAGGTGTTATGTCTACCTTACATACAGCTCTATCATTCCTCTCTATTGTAGTTGTTTCCTGTATCACATTGCCACTCTAGGATTCATCTCTATTGTTCCTGTGATGCATTTCCTGTTCCTGTTGTATTACTCACTCTCAAGCAAAATGGGTTCTACACACTGACGGCTTGTAGTGTACTTACTTATTCTACCATGAAACACTTATCACAATTTGGGAACTTAGATCAGCGCCTTCAAGCTGAGATGACTGGAAAATTGGTGAAATGGTAGAACGGCCTTTAAAAACAAATAAGCAAAGTACGAAGCAAGAAGCTCAAGGTGGCAGGGGAAAGGGATATAATTTCTTTGTAAAATTGTACTGAGTCTCAAACCAATACCATAATATTTCGTTTTAAGGCAAAACTAACCACTCTATTGCAACAATCCGAGCGAAGGGGAAGTCTAAAGGGATTAGAGGTCACGTGAAACAGCAGCTCCGTTGAAGACACCTTCCTTCCTCTGCAAAGAAGGCCTGGAACTGGACTGAATTCTAAACCAGCTATTGGTACATGAGAATATTTTGCCCACAGTATATTACAATGACAACAGATCTTTAGAAAAAAAAAACAGGTTAAGTAGAGTGAGCAGAAAAAATACGTCAGGACAATTTTTGAAAGACAAACAATAAGGAATGAGGCCCCGATAAAGCCCTTAAGAAGTCAGCGAGGGTATAAATGATGGCAAGGTCAGCAACTATATTCTTCAATTATTCAATTCCACTTTAGGAATAGGTCACAAGTCCATCATGCAGAAAAGGAAAGAATCAGAAGATTCAATTTACGGTGATGCTTGTACAACTTGGATATCAGTATATTAACATTTAAATCTGTTTTGCCAGTGTTACATTTTGTCCCTCTCATTTATTTCGCTATAGCCTTAGAATATTATAATCTTACAGGAATTATGGAACTACAGCTGGCTATGACTAGTAGTTGATCTAAGGCCATATGGCATGCTTCTTGCAAAGGTGGGGTCTGAACCCAATATTTTCTTTTTTAAGGTTCAGAATCCATACTTCACTGCATACTTACTTTATATTAGCTCTCATTTGTATTACATTCAAATAATATAAACTTTAAAAAATCAAAGGTTCATTTAACTGAGTTTTGTTCTAACGCTACTTTTCAAGGACATCCTTGTTCTCGGAGAGGAAAGATGATTGGACGGAAAACCCTCCATCTAAATTCAGAACAGTTTAATCCAGAGATGCTTACGGTCTTCAGCACCTTGGATGCTGCAAAAAGAGCTCATCCGAAATTGCTGCCAAGTCTATTTTTCAAACAATGATGGACAGAAAATATTCGCTATATGGAGACTAATCATATTGCCCTTGATCTTGGGCGTTGGAGAAAAATCCTGAGAATACCACGGATAACCAGGAAAATAAAAACTGATAGATCACTAAACAAATCAATCCAAAATTCTCACTAGAGGCATAATTAGCCAGGCTCAAATTATCCTACTTCGGATACATTGTGCGAAGAGCTACTTCTGGTCAATCAGTTTTTTGACTGGAAGCAGTGAAATTTGTAGCGAAACACATCTTGAGGATACCTGAGTGGACAAGAATGCTTTAAATTGACAGTCCTTTTTAAATTGTATTATTATTATGGGGTATTTTTAATGGCAATTTTTTATTATTATTAATGTGTTGTATACTTAATTATTACCTCCTCCGGGTATGTATGTATAAGTATGTATATGTATGTATCTGTATGTTTATATGTATGTATGTAAGTTTTTTATTGTACGCCGCCCCGAGTCCCTTGCGGAAAGGGTGCGGCTAACAAATTAAATATTATTATTATTATTATTATTATTATTATTATTATTATTATTATTATTATTATTATTATTATTATTAAACTCCTTGCTATGGTATTCATGTTCCAAATAACATTCTACCATCTGTTTATAACTTCTCATTCATAACAATCAAAAATCTATCTGGTTGCATAGAGAGTTATAAGAGAGAAACACAATCTAGTTTTCCCAGATTTTCTGGCAGTAACTGAGAAAGATTTTAGTGGTCCATGTCCCTGTGATCCAAATCCTGTATAATTTCAGTAGTTTGGCTTACATGTCTTTGTGGAGTGGAGGCTGACTGGAGCGCTGCAAAGTTCATGTGCAGCTGTGAAACCTGGAGCTCTCACTGTGCCTGAGAAACAGCACAGAAATATTTTGCTGGCTTTGCAGCCTCATCTGGAGGAATACTGAGAGAAGCATGGGTCACGTCTCGTCTGTATATGTTGTAGTTTTTCTTTTCCATCTGTGGACGGTTTCCTTGTATGGATAAGCCAATGAATTGTAGTTCTGTCCGTCCACTATTAAGCTCCTGCCGATACCAATGGATGACGAAATAGCTGCTGTCATCGTGTTCACAAGTGATGCTCGCCTGGGTCCCTGCTTGGATGGTTTTGAAGTGTTCCTTCTGGGTCACTGTGACCCCGTGGCAAACACCTATGAAGACTATGAAGGCAAGATTCATCCCTGGGGAGATGGTTAATACACACTGTCGCACTAGAAACCTAAAAGTGCTGTTTTCCTTAAACATTTCTTTATCTTTGAAAAAAAGATCTATTCTCCTGGTGCCCCTAATTGTTTGCTATCAAATCCTTCTTACATTTCAACCAAATAAGGCTTAGAAATTTCACATTCAGGAAGGAGAGTGTGGAAAAGCTACCACACCAAGCTATGAGCTTCATGTCTTTACAGTAGCATTTTGTTTTCTCTTTGCCAAATTAAATCTACCCACAGAACAGTAGCAAGAGGATGGACCAAGCTTTCTGTGGGTTTCCCAAATTCTTTCACTTGGTCATATTATTTTTAATATACATGTAATCATATAATGGCCTGGAGTACAAGAGACACAAGTTTGATTCTCTCTTGGTTGCATCAGGTGAATTAAGGCCACTCACTGTTCCTCAACCCAGCCAATCTCATGAGCTAATTCTACAGACCTATTTGAGGAGGTTATCCTACTTTTTACCTGGGTAAGGTAAAACTTTCCACTTTTTCTTTCCATCTTTCCATCTAAAGAGAATGCTGAACTCAGCTGAAAATAACATAAAAGACCACAATATAACCTCAAAGACCATATGCTAAAAGGCAAACATCAGTATTGAGACCCCTGTACAATAATAAATTGTTTAATATATCAAGTATAATTTATAATTTTGTCTTAATCATATTTAAGACAGAGGACAATAATCAGACATCAAAAGCTGGATCACTTCTATTCTAGCAGAGACTTCTCACGTCGTTCAAACAAACCTCCTAATTCTCGCTTCTTGATCAGTTTGTTTCCTCAGCTTTTTCCTGCTGCAGTTTCTCTTCTTTCTCTTTTTTCCCCAACACCATTTTCTATCCTTTGTTTTTAAATTTTGGAGATGGCAAAATGTATCCATCCACTTGAGAAAAAGAATCCCTACCTGCCCATATCTGCACACCAAGAACTTCCCACTGCATTTCTCCTATTGCAAGAAAAGTCCCAGCTTGACATCAGCCCTTGAATCCTGGCCCAGAAGAAGCTCTCTGGAGCACCTCTTTGGTGGCAGGAAGGACTTCTGAGTCTCTCTAACCAAGCAGGAAGTGAAGGTGGGGACCTGCAACACCAGAGGAACTCATCTCTCTTCCAGTTACAAAGCTGACTCACTAACAATGGTTAATGGCAGATTATGACAGGCATGATTAGCAATTAAATTAATAACATTTTTTTTCTAATTCTCCCTCTTCTTTCTTCTACGATCTCAGTTTTCAGACACTGCAAAGTACATTTTGTGTTAGGCCGTCTCTTCGGTGCTCAGCTGCTCTCCGTTATTTATTTTCAGAAAGAATTTTGAAGATTCAAAGATTGTTGTTCCCTTATTGAAAAGTCCTCCAATGATAGCATCATACCATTTCTAGCAATCAGGAGAATTAAAAGGATAAACTTTAAGTTTGAGATGTATTTTGTTCTCTTTTGTATTAGATGTAATACACAGGAAAGCTGATTCCACACTGAATTAAACACAAATCTTCCAGTGTAATTGAACTTTCATTTGTACAATGAAAATTAATAAAATGAAAATTTGTAAAATGAAAACTCATTTAAGCAGAGATATGACCAAAACTACCATAGCAGTTAGTTTAATATCAGTTTTGTGGACTCTGCTGAGAAACATTCCCAGTTTCTGTTTTTAACTGGACTTTTATGACTATGTTCAATATACTTTTTCACTCACATCCTGGTCTCCATCGATTAAGCAATGTCATCCAACAAGACCCAGGAACCTTTGAAATGATCATGATAACATTGCCACAAAAAGTTTCCACTTCGTAAAAATAATATTTACTTACTTGCAAGGAGGCCAATGATAAAATCTTTAACCTTTAGTATGATAAATGTAGTATCCACAGTATTAATCTAAGAATGACCGTATTAAATGGTTGGATGGATCAGGTACAGGAGAAACTCATGTGAATCCCATCTTTCTTCTCCACCTGTTATTGACTGAAGTAACAAAGTTTGTATTTTCCATTGCGTATTTTTGCTTTCGATTGAGTCCTTGGAGCAAAGGTAATATTCGTCCCACAACATAAATATGTGCAGCAGCTCCTCTGGTCTTCCTCTTTGACGAAGGAAAGCAACATGAAGTTCATTTGGCTGGTAGCATTCTTGGGAGCAGCTGGTAAGTCAATCATTTTCTCAGAACAAGTGCTGAAAAGTCTCATTTTGTGATTGAAAAGAATAAGTATAGTCTTTATTGTCATTGTACAAAATACAACGAAATTGGTTTTAACCTCACTGGTGCAAAATTGTAACAGAAACTAAAAAAGAAAGAAAAAGAAAAAAAACTAGTGTGCGCATGGAGTGATTGTGGTTGTATTTAAAAGTCTCACAGCCCAAGGATAGAAACTATCTCTAAACCTGTTTGTTCGGCTGGCTATACTTTAATAATAATAATAATAATAATAATAATAATAATAATAATAATAATAATAATAATAAAATATTTATTTCTTAGCCGCACCCTCTCCCGAAAGACTCGGGGCGGCGTACAATAAAACATAGGAAATAAATATATAGACAAACATACATATAACAAGAACATATACAAGACATATACAAGGAGGAGGTGAGCTGATGAATACAAACAATTAAAAACACAATGTTTAAAAATCCCTAAATAATTGAATACAATTAAAATACCCCAAATAAAAAACCCGTCAGGAGTGATATAGTTAGATCAAAGTAGAGCCAGGCCCGCTACTTGAAATAGGTGGGTCTTGAGCTTTACACGAAAGGAGTGGAGGTCAGAGCTATTCCTAATATCCGGGGGGAGGTGATTCCACAGGGCTGGGCCCGCCACAGAGAAGGCTCTACTCCTAGGCGTCGCCCCCCGGCACTGCCTGGTGGACGGCACCTGGAGGAGGCCCTCTCTGTGCGAGCCGATTGGTCGCAGGGATGTATGGGGCAGAATACGATCCCGCAAGTAACTAGGTCCTGAGCCATGGAGCGCTTTGAAGATCGTTATCAACACCTTGAAACGCACCCGATAGACCACAGGAAGCCAGTGCAGCTCGCGCAGGAACGGTGTCACATGGGAGTACCTAGTACTCCCCATAATTACCCGCGCGGCTGCGTTCTGGACCAACTGTAGCCTCCGGGTGCATTTCAAGGGAAGCCCCATGTAGAGAGCGTTACAGTAGTCCAAGCGAGACGTCACCAGCGCATGAGTGACCGTGCGTAAGGCGTCCCGGTCCAGTAGGGGGCGCAATTGGTGCACCAGGCGAACCTGGTGGAACGCCCCCCTTGCCACGGCTGTCACATGGTCATCCATGGACAGCCGGGCATCCAGGAGGACGCCCAAATTGCGTGCCCGCTCCACGGGGGCGAGTTGAATGCTCCCGATGGCCAATGATGGAATTAATTGGCTGAACCGGGGAGCCGGTACCCACAGCCACTCCGTCTTGGAGGGGTTGAGTTTGAGTCGGTTGTCATCCATCCAGACCCGTACGGCTTCCACACACCGGGACATCACTTCGACGGCCTCGTTGGGGTGGTTCGGGGTGGAAAAGTACAGCTGAGTATCATCAGCGTACAGATGATATCCCACCCCGAAACCATGGATGATCTCACCCAGCGGCTTCATATATGTGTTGAACAGGAGTGGCGAGAGGACCGACCCCTGTGGTACCCCACAAGTAAGGGGGCGTAGGGTCGACCTCTCCTCCCCTGCCAACACACGCTGCGTCCTGGTGTCTTCTTCCTGATGGTAGAAGTGCAAAGAGACACTGACCAGGGTGTGAATCATCTCTGAGTATCTTCCTTACTCTGCTAAAGCAGTGAGATCTGGCAATGTCATCAATGACAGTGGTGTCAGAGGGCAACCAATGGTTTCTTGTGCCGAATTGATCACTCTCTGTAGTGCCTTCCTGTCCGCAGCTCTTAAACCAGCATTCAAGGTTGAATTTGCCAAGGTGGGACTTCCAAGCTACTAAGATTAATCTATAGATTATTTTTCCCAGGGAATTCTAGAGTTTAAGGACCAGATATCAAAAAGCTTTCAAATTTCAGAAACACAGAGCTATAGTATTAGACAAATATCATGAATTTTGAACCAGGTATCTTTGTGGATGAAATAGCCAAAGAAAGTTGTGTTTCAGCCAAAGCCATTAAACTATTCTTCACAGTGTGTGGGCTAGTGTAACTTATTCCCAGTAATAACTCCAAGTGAAAAAAAGTGCAGACAGGAACAGCTGAGAACAAGCAAATTCTTCTTTGGAGCACTGACAACAGATAAAATCTATGCTCTTTAAAACTAAACCCAACACCTCAAATATTCTTAAAGATTATCCATAACTCAAAGCTCAAATCATTATCAATTCCATGTTCTTGCAGGAGACAAATTGTTCTGTAAGGGAAAGAAGTTGTTCAAAGGATCTTTGATTCAGGGCTGGGCAGTACTTTGAACGTGAAGACAAAAAGATGCTAAAGAATATATTAAGGGGCTGCCTGTAACTTCTGAAATCAGACCCACCTTTTCCTAGGATTCCAGATCACCCAATTGTACAACCCGGGGGGGAGGGGGGGATCAGTATCTCTAAGGAAATGGAGATGTGCCATATGCATAACTTCCCATATTCCAAAGCAGGCTTTGCCTTTGGATCAGAAGCTTTACGTAGTACAAACATCCATCCCACTGCATCCCACCCTACAAGAGTGGAAATCATTGCCCTTTTCATGATGATAGCCAGCTTAAAGGAGAAAAGTCTGGTTCATTACTTCTTATTCCTTATTCCTCATATATTTTATGAATATATGGCCTGTTTGCAAGAAGTTCATGTTTCTTAAAAGAAGTGAAAATGTGTAAGTGTGTGAGGCATTGAAACTGAATATTCGGAGGGACATAATCGTTGAAAGGTTGGGACATAGAGAGAGAATAAATGAATATCAATCTGCAAAGCAAATCTATGAAGGAGGAGTGAGAAGATTGAGCAGAAAAGAAAGGCGGAGAGACTTATGATTAGAAAAGATTATGAAATCTGAAAAATGAGAAGTTTGAAGACAAAAAACATATTGCCAAACTGGTGCGGGAATACAGTGAACATTAGGATATTTTAATAGTTAAGGAAGGTATAGTGAATGTAAATGTATCTATATATCAGCCATTCATATAAAACTGGCAGACTGGCTATCTTGTGGCTTATATGAATAAGATGAAGATATCATAATGGGCAACCCTCAAACCTCACCAAAGATTTCATGAATCCCTACTGCTAAAAGTGATGAATATTTGGTTCCGGTTTCACCACTATGAAATCTTCTCTAAATATTTTCATTATCCAGTTGCCTTCCCCATCGATGATGAAGACGATGATAAAATTGTGGGCGGTTACACCTGCCAAAAGCATTCTGTCCCCTATCAGGTCTCTCTGTATTCTGGAAGACATAGATGTGGTGCCGCCATCATAAACAACCAATGGATTGTTTCAGCTGCTCACTGCTATAGATCGTAAGTAATTTTGTGTTCTTATTTTATTTGGAACATCACCATTGCACTGATATATTTACTTGAATTAGTAAATCAAACAAAGGATACACATACATGCTTTTATTTGCAGATAAGTGTGCACACATATTTATAGAAGTGTTCCTTGCCTGCCCAATAGTGGAAGTCAACATACAATTGTGTCCATCTTTTTCAGGATTCAGCCATTCTGGGCAAAATATGTTAAAATAAGTTGGATGAAAATAGATATGACCAAAATGTCTATTTCTTGTTTTGATTCAGCCAAATCCAAGTGAGACTTGGGGAACACAGTTTGACCAAAGATGATGGTTCCGAGCAGCACATTGATCCAGTCAAAATCATTCTCCATCCCAAATACAACCCCAGAACTTTCAACAATGACATTATGCTCATCAAACTAAGCAAACCAGCCAGTCTCAACTCCCGTGTTTCAGCAATCCGTCTACCAAGCAGCTGTCCGTCCACAGGAGAAATATGTTTAGTCTCTGGCTGGGGCAACATTCTCAGCAGTGGCAGTGAGTTTTCTTCAAGTTCTTAACCGAGATAGGATCATCTGTGATCATTTTCAGTTGAGTTTCTTGAGCAAAATTGATGGGAGAAGGTAATAGATATTGATCCTTGGCTTTCATTTCCTAACAAATTCCGTTATAAATTGGATCATCTCATGTAAAACCATGTATCCCAATAAGATACTCAGAACTTGCCTTAAGTCCAGGATTTGGTCAACTGGAAGGTTTCTCCAATGAAGCAAAGGATCGTTGGCATCCTTAGGACAATAAGGTTATAGAGATTTGTGGATGAGCTTCTTTTCTACTATTGCTATGTAGAAATTTTCCAGGGAATGTCTAATGTCTATTTTTGAAAGTGAACACAATTTCTTCGATCTTTCCCACAGAACATTATCCAGACCTCCTACAGTGCCTGAATGTCCCTGTACTTTCTCAGAGTGAGTGCATTGGGGCTTATCCAGGAGATATCACCAACAATATGTTTTGTGCAGGATACCTGGAAGGTGGGAAAGACTCTTGTCAGGTAAATAATTTCCTTTTTTTCTATTTTCCATCATATAGTTCAGATGGTGCTCAAAACACATCCCACTGTATAAATTAAATTCATAGCTAGCTTGTGTTGGCCCTGACAATATAATAGAGAAGTGGACAGTTGGGAGAGATCTTTGTAAGAATAAACAAACAGCTCTGATTATATTCTTATTACTTTGCTAACTCTACTTTGGATCTACATTATTTCTCCATGGGAATGTACTACATCTGCAGTTCAAGAGACAGATTGGAGATTCAGAATTTCCTGTCCTTGTATGAAGATGCATGTCTGAATTTAAACTTTCTCCCCACTTGACATTAAAATAGGTGTGTGTGTGTGTGTGTGTGTGTGTAAAAGGTCATAGGAGAACTGAAGTCAAGCGGTGTAGGAGATATTACATTGCCTTGTAGCATACGGCAGCTTCCTGTTCCACCAGGTTCCTTTAGAGCAGTGTTTCTCAATTTGGCATCTTTAAAAGGTGTGGACGTGAATTCCCTGAATTCCCCAACATGAATAGAATTGAAATCCACACATCTTAAAGTTACTAATTTTGAATAACACTGCTATTGTGCTAATAATGGCACATTATTTCATGGCACAAAGGAATAATTCTAATTGCTTAGTATAATTTTATATTGCTTCAAAAGCATCAGATTTTCAGATTTTCCCCAACAGTCCATGAAATGGCAGACTTTGTGAGGTGCTATCTCTTTTAGGAAACTCTTACCAGACAGTTGTAGTACATCTGGGATTTTCATCTCATCCTAGTAGCAATTATTCCACCTAATATAGAGGAATACTAGACTTCACTTGGAAGACTCTTTTACCTTCTGTAAGATGTTCCTTGCCTCCACCCACCAGAGTCTAATATGATGCAAATTATCTTTCCTCATTCACTATCCTGCCTGTGGAATACGTGTACATGTTCATCCTTTCTTTCCCAGGGAGACTCTGGTGGCCCAGTTGTCTGCAATGGAGAACTCCAAGGAATTGTCTCTTGGGGCTATGGATGTGCTCAGAAAAACAAACCCGGTGTCTACACTCAAGTTTGCAACTACATTTCCTGGATTCAGCAAACCCTCAGTTCCAACTGATCTGCACTTCCTGTCTGGAAATATCCCTTTTCACATCTGTAGCAAAGATTACATCTGCAAAAATAAAAAATAGAGCTGTTCAATGACAGGCCTGGTGATTGGTATCTTTCTTTGGTGGTGAGGAAAGGTCTTGGCCTTTAAACTAGATGAGTTTCAATCCTTTTCAATGATCATATTTAAAGTTAACGAAATGATTAGAGATGCTATGAAAAGTTAGATGTTAACCTGCTACAAGAGCTGTAAATTTTCGTGCAATAGTGAAAAGAAGGCAACGGCAACCATACCTGTATTGTGGTTAAACAAAGGGCCCGGAATGGTTTGGGAAGTCACCAGGATGTAGCTTGATACCCAGGAGATTTTAGGTTGAGGAGATGTCAACTAGTGTAATCTCCTTTCCCAAACCCAACCATCAGGAACTGCAGTGTGGCCAACCAACATTTTAGACTGAAGGAAGAAACACTGGCCTTGAATGCAAAAGAAAATGTTTTCCAAAAGTATGTATTTATGAAGAGATTCAATGATGATGATGATACCATCCCGATCAACTGAGTTCAGAAGGTGTTTGTTAACCGCAATATAAATATAAAACAATAATCAGCCAGTCTGAGTCAGTTATGTATATCACATCAAAGACAACTTTGAAACAATCTCGAGTATGCTCCTGAACACCAGGAAGTGAAGGAGTCAAGCAAATTGCTGGTAGTAGCCACATTCCAGAGTTTGCAAGCAGACACCTACCCTTTATTTCACACAGGCAAACAACCTAGCAACCTAGATTGGAGACAGTCCTAAACTCTAGTCCCTCAGAGGTATGATTTATGATTTTTAGGAAGAAAGGGGTTCAGGTTATGACACAAGTATTCCAATAAGGACTAAGTTTAACTTAAATTGCCAGAATGGATTTCTACATTGATAGCAAAGTAGATTTATTTCCTAGGAGTCAAATTTTACCAGGAATGTTCAGTGTTACAACTCACAGATCCTAATGGAAAATATTGCTGTTTCAATCCCTGTCTAATGGCTAAGAGGCATTTGACAATTGTTCATATCTGTATTCTTAAAGTTTTGCTGAAATGTTCTCTGAAGGGCAAATCATTGGAATCTATGTTTGGTAATAATATAAAAGACCACATGGGATTGAATAAAAAGCTCTCTTTTGAGGAGTGTTTGGCAAGAAAGATTTGGTCCTTAGGGCCAAAGCAGTGGTGGGTTTCAAAATTTTTGGAACCTCTTCTGTAAGTGTGGCCTGCATTGTGGGAGTGGCTTGCCACCCATGTGACCAGGTGGGAGTGACTTGCTGCCCATGTGACCGATGGAAGTGGCTTGCCACCCATGTGACTGGGTGGAGTGGCCAAGACAATGTCACTGAATTCTTTGCCCCAATGGATAAACTACAATAAGATTAAAATAAGTACACAAAACAATAAAAGAGCTACTTAGAGAAGGAAGATGACTGTCCTTGCCAGTCTTCAGTATCACTGACTCCAATGAATGACCTGCACAAAGAAGAGACACAGAAATGAACTCTTCCATTGCATGTACTGCATTAGGATGAAACAAGCACACAAAACAATAAAGACAGCTCTTACAGAGGGAAGATTACTGCCTTGCCGGTCTCCTGCACACCACCACCTCACCACCTTGCTCCATCAACCTGCACAAAGAGACACAGAAAGGAAGACTTTAATCGCATGCACTGCATTAGGATGAAACAAGCACACAAAATAATAGAAAAGGAAGTTTACTCTCCTTTTGTGTGTTGAAGTCACCCACTGACCACCTTGCTCCAATGAATGGCCTGCACAAAGAGATACAGAAAGGAAGACTTCAATTGCTTCCACTACTATATTAAGGATGAAATAAGGACACAAAGCAATAAAACAGCTACTTACATAAAAAAGATGACTGTCCTAGTGGTCATACTCTGTTGCCTCTTCATCCTGTTAAATAATACTAACTGCAGAAGAAATAAAACAATATTGGACTCAATTGTGGTTGTAAGCTGAGGACTACACTACAGGTAACAGAAGGGACCTCTGTTTTCACCCAACAATGTACAGTCTTTTCAGGAACAAACAAGAAAGATATAGTCTTTCATCCAAGAAGTTAGATCAAGAATGAATGTCATAGGTAGATTCACAGAGCAATACAGATTTCTTTTTCTGAAATTTAGTTCTCAGTTCAAAAAAACAGGAATATATGAATTAGGTTCAGTACTTAGGTAAGTCCAAGTAGCTATTCAAGAGTTAGTGGTTAGAAGCAATGGTAAAGCAAGATATGGATTTAAAACCAGAAATATTTTGTTGGCTATTTGAAAGGGAATATAATACATATGTAATTTTACACATGTTAGCAGCTGCTGGAATTGTGTTTGCACAACAGTGGAAAAGCAGAGATATGAAAATGAATAAATATTGCAATGTGCAGGAATAAATAAATTGACAATTAAAATCAAGAAGGATTTGTTTTAGCAATTGCTAAGTAACAGAAACAGAAATTAGAAATCTAAAAGTATGAAAGAAAACACCAATTATATAAGGAAAGGTCACTGAAATGTATAAGGAAATATTAGTACTTGATCATTATTAATGTGTAGATAACTGTGGGACATTACACACCCACAAACTATGACAGTGCCAGGAAAGCACAAAAAAATGACAATTTCCCCCCAAAAAACTGCAGATGAAACCAGTTTTTTTCCCTAACCCTAAGGATAGGAAAGACAAAGCCACTGGAATAAAAACCATCAAGGCATTGTGGGAAATTATAAAGGACAGTGCCAGGAAGCTCACAAAACCAACAACCACCTCACAATTACCTAAACAACCAGGTATCACACAGAAACACACAAAATCTGACAAAGCTGCCTTGCACCAACCTGGCCTGCCCATAGAAAAGCAGCCACTTTGACACACAGTAAATTACAATAAAACCATTTAAAAATATTCTATACACAATGCATTTAAACGTATTGAGTATAGAGTTTTTTAAAATGGTTTATTTTAATTTATTTTTGATAGAATCTTTTTTTAAATAGTCTAAGACAATTTAAAAAAAGAATCTACACACAATAAATTGAAATAAACCATTTTAAAAAACTCTATACTCTTAAATAAAATGATTTTAAAAAATTCTATACACAATAAATAAAATATTCTTTTAAAAAAACATTAAAAGCATAAAAGAAAAAAAACCCGGGTCACTTACCAGCAGGCAGAAAAAGCAGCTCTCCGATGCGATGGATGCAGCAGGGAGCAGGCAGGTGACGAGGCAGCAGGTAAGCTGGACTGAAGGGACTAGGGACAACCGGGTCAGCTAGCCCACTATGAATTCCTCAGATTCATCGTAGCTCCAAGAATGCAGGAATCAATTATCTTGCGATTTGCATGGCTGGACAAGTGGGCGCCGACAATAAAGTGGGTAGATGGCATTAGAAAATTGATTATCGGCTTTGGGCCGTTAACACCGGTGGAGCCAAAAGCCACCCAGGAACGATGGAACCCAAAAGCCCAGACCGTCCGGAACCTGCAGCACCTGCAGCAGACACCAAACCCCCAGGGATCCAACAAGTACCAAAAGACTACTGGGACTTAGCGGGGGTGTTCAGTGAGGAAGATTGCAACTATCTTCCCCCTCACCATTTGAAATAGCCTTCAAACCTGGGGCTACTTTACCAAAGCCAAAAATGTACTCCATGACTTCCAAAGAGATGGTTGAATTGAGGAACTACATCAACGTCAATTTAAAATGGTGCTTTATTGAACCAGGGCAGTCGAAAGTAGCAGCCACAGTGCTCTTCAGAGTAAAGAAAGATGGTGGGGTTCGTTTCTGTGTTGATCTGTGAGCCTTGAATGTGGTATGCAAAAAAAAAATACTTATCCTCTTCCCCTCATGAAAGATATGTTGAACCACTTGGCAAAAGGCAAGATCTTCACCAAGCTGGACTTGAGAGAGGCGTATCAGAGAGGGAGATGAATGGAAGACCGCTTTTAACACCCACCTTGGCAGTTTTCAGTACAACGTCATGCCATTTGAGCTACAAGGAGCACCCGCAGTCTTCATGCAGTACATAAATGAGGTGCTACATGACCACCTTTACTGTGGAGTTATTGTTTATCTAGATGACATCTTGATCTTCTCTGAAACCCTAGAAGAACACATGAAGCTGGTACGGCAAGTCCTGAAAAAACTTTTGGCCACCAAGCTATATGCAAAGTTGTCGAAGTGTGAGTTTCACAAGACCTCACTAGATTACTTAGGTTATCACATTTCCAACGAGGGGATAGAAATGGATCCAGGAAAAGTGAAAGCTGTATTAGACTGGAAACCTCCAAGCACTCGCAGACAACTACAGTTTGCCAATTTCTACAGGCAGTTCATTCCGACTTTTGTGGAAATTGCCCTCCTATTGACTGAGCTATTAAAAACGGGGCCTTCCCCAACAAAGCCAAAAACAAACAAACCCCTGAAATGGACAATGGACTGTCAAAAAGCCTTTGAGAAATTCAAATGGCTCTTTGCCCAAGAGCCCATATTGCAAGACCCCAACCCCAAGCAACCATTCATAATCCAGATGGATGCCAGTGATGTAGCAATAGCTGCAGTGCTACTACAAAAGAATAGAGAGGGCCACCTCTTGCCGTGCACTTACATCTCCAAGAAGCTCACCACTACTGAAAGAAGGTGGGCCATTTGGGAGAAAGAAGCGTTTGCTATCAGATGGAGGCTTGTCACGTGGAGACATCTCCTGGAAGGGGGGGGTATGCCGTTCGAGGTCTGGACTGATCATAAAAACGTCGAAGCTATCCACGCCCATCAAAGACTATCCCCCAAACAAGTTCACTGGGCACAATATTTCCAAAGGTTTAAATTTGGAATTAAACACATCCCTGCAGGGAAGAACTTGTTGGCAGATGCTTTGTCGAGAAAACCGCAGTATGACAGTAAGAAGGAAGAAGTTGTTCAACCCATCATTTCTTCCTCCCACCAACAGGTGGCCCAGGCACCACTCGAAGCCAGGATAAGCTGACAACAGAGTTCAAAGCAGCACTCCCAGAAGACCCGTGGTTCAACAATAACAAGGACATCCTAACGATGAGTGGTGGCTTAGCCTGGAAGGGGTCCAAACTGTACGTCCCTGCAGGGTTGAGACTGGAAGTCCTACAGTGAAGCCATGATGCGAAACTAGGAGGCCACTTTGGATTCCTAAAAACGCTCCACCTCACCAGGTGTCAATTTTGGTGGCCAAAGATGAGATCGGAGGTGGAAGATTATGTAAAAAGTTGTGCTACTTGCCATGATGAAAACATGGCCGGGGAAGGCCCTGGACTACTACAACGAGTGGCCAACCATAGCCGACCATGGGAAGAGATCGCAATGGACTTTATCGTCGAGCTCCCAGATAGCAATGGGAATAAAGTAATTTGGACAGTTATTGATTTGTTTTCCTAGCAGGCACATTTCATCGCTTGTTCAGGGTTGCCATCTGCAAAGAATTAGCCAAAATGTTTGCAAAACACATTTATCGCCTGCACGGGGTACCCAAAAGGATTATTTCAGACGGCGGAGTTCATTTCACTGCCAAGTTCTGGAGAGAGTTCCTGAGATCCATTGGGTCCATACAAGAACTGAATTCAGTGTTTTATCCCAGCACGAACAGTACAGCAGAGAGGGCCAATGTGATGGTGGAACAATACATCCGGTGTTACGTGGACTATCAGCAAGATAACTGCTCAGACTTGCTACCCTTTGCCAAAGTGGTGTACAACAATGCGATCCACAGCAGCACTGGATTAACTCCTTTCCAGATTACCAGTGGCATGGAATTTGTTCCCATGCCTGAGCTACCTAGAGAACCTCCCTCCTCCATGTCTCTGAATGAATGGATGGACACACTAAAGAAAGGATGGGAAAATATGAAGAAAGCTCTAGCAGATGTGGCAGAAGCTTACAAGAACAAGCTGATAAACACCCCTCGCTCCAACCCCCCTTTCGTGTGGGGGACAAAGTTTTTGTATCTACCAAATACATAAGATTAAGAATGCCTAGTAAGAAATTGGGCCCAAAATTTCTAAGTCCACTCCCAATAGAGAAGATAATTAACCCAGTTACAGTTCGACTCAGTCTACCCAGAATTCTAGGGAAAATTTACCCAGTATTTCATTGTAGCTTGTTGAAACCAGTAATTGGGTCCAGCATAAGACCATCCATCCAAGCTCCCCCTCCTCCTGTAGTGGTAGAAGGGAAAACACATTATGAGGTGAAAAAAATCTTAGATTCCAGGCTGTAAAGGGGTCGCTTACAGTATTTAATGCATTGGAAGGGGTACCCTTTGTCCAAAGCTACTTGGGTGAAAAGTTGGGACCTAAAAGCGGATAAGTTAGTAAAACAATTCCATGAGAAGTTTCCTGATAAGACAAAGGGTCCCCCCGGGGGGGGGGGGGAGTGATTAATGGTGTTATATTAATTTTTATGTTATTCTCTTTACAGTAAACATTTTTCTTCTGAGGAGAGGCCGCCTGTCAGGCCTGCAGCTATATTCCTTTTAGGATCTTTGGCCTGCGACACACTCTATTATTTTACTATGCTGCTTCATTAGTGTAGTAATTGGGAGGGGGAATAGCAAAGAGTGGAATTGTAGAATCTGTTGTTGTCATAATAGAACATTCCTTTCTAGAAGCCCAAGATCATTCTTTGTCTTTGCACCTCTGCATCTGACTGGAACTAGATGGGTGGAAATGCCAGCGTGGCAGAAGAAGATTGGACCATGTGATGGATTTGTGGGTGTGGGGACAAGATCATGAACTTTCAACTGGGTGGAAACCCAGGAAGCTTTTAGAGTCAGGTTTCCACATATGTACCAACATGTCTGTCTTATTAAATTATGTCTTGAACTCTGATTTAATTCTGGATGATATTTGGAATGCTGACATCTAGTTGTTTTTATTGTTGTTCAGTGCATGTGGCAGAAGTTCCTTGCAATCTTTGCTAGAGAGATGATGGAGACAAATATCCAGTCAGACTAGATAATACCAGTTTGATTACCCAGTTATCCAATCCATAAACACCAGACCATACCATTCACAAAGGCAGCAATGTTGGAGCAGGAATTGCTTTAAATCAAAGCTATATAATTAATCTTACTCCTTCATACCGTGTTCTCATTTGAATCACCTTGCCCTTAACTATGGAGTAGAGTGAGAAAACCTGTCCACATACAGTAATATGTCTGCCACTTTAATGTTTGAAAAATGAGGTCAGGAAACAGCATTGGAGGTATGTGATTTCCCATGAAATTTAACAGTTGTAGATCCATATAGTGTCTATTTTTACAACATTGCACTCTACTGGAAAAAATGTTAAAGAATCTGGTAAAAATGTCTATGTAAGGTCAAAGGATATATTTAGCTCTCCTAGTTATGCTCACCAGTTTAGACATGGCAGACAGGAAACAATCATCTCAAGGCTAAGCAGACATTTGTCCGAGAGTACAGATTAGCTAACATCCTGGACACTCACCAAGGGCCCAGTGTGTAGAGGACATAGGGAATGACCTTGAAGAACAGGAGGAAGAGCTGCTAGAAAAGCATATAAGATAAATGGAGCTTGAGCCCAGCCCAAGAAAACAACTTGATCCTGTAACTAGAACTGTCCCAATAAAAGTAGTCCTGATTTCTATGCTGTTGTTTCTTAGTCTGGTCTGTCTTGTTGGGCTGACATAGTGCCACCAGATGCAGATATGAGAACAGGATGGTTACTGCAAGGAAAAGGAAAACCAAAAGAAAACTCTCAAAGGAAAGTGTTCAAAGCAGCATCGCTTGGGAAGGAAAGTGGCATCAGAAAGATATAATAAATGGCAGCCCAACATTTGTTTACTGCAATATTTTTTTTAAAAAAAATTCTCAAACATCCTTGTATGCCCATACTGCTAAAGTATCTGCCCATATTGTTTAACAATTCACATTTTAATTATATTGCCAAGTAAATGATTCAACTAAGTTATATACAAAATATATCCTCTCAAAATCTTTAAAATACTCATTGCAAGTAAACTGATTCAAAATGTTAATCCTTTATTCAGCCCTAGATTTCCAATCAAACATGTCCTCCCATCTCCGTATAACAATAACTCCCAAACCTCAGTTTCTCATATAAATCTCGGTCAAAAATGTAGTTACTTCTCTGTTAATGCCCAAATCTCATAGCTTTCAAAACTGAAAAACACATCATTCATGGAATGCTTTCCTGACTTCATCCCACCACAGCATTCATTAAAGGTTGTTGAGTTGTGGTATAAAATTGTTCTTCTCAGTGTGAGAAGAAATTATTTGGCCTAAAGCCACAAGTGAATTGGTGATATGAGTATTTAAACTTGGACCATCTGCATCTTCTGTATCAAATGTTACACTGTCTTAAAAAAGAGATATGAATAAATAGGAAGGCAGTAGACCTTTCTCCTAAATGGACTGGATAACCACTTTGGGGGAGGAGGGGGTTGGTCTTGATTCCTGGCAAGATGCTGTAGTTTTCTTACCAAGATTTTTGGAAGTGGTGCCTGCAGTTTTGAAATGGACAAAAGCCAGGCTCACATGGCTGGTTTGGAGTCAAAAGATATAATTGGTGCCATCAGCTATCATGGTGGGCTCAGATTCAGAGTCAAAGGAGCTCCAGAGCCCATCAGATGAACTTCTAGGTCTGGGCAGTAGACAAAAATGTCATTGCTCTCTGGAGATAGCACAAAATTGACTCCTTCCTTAGTGCAAGAATTTGGTAAGCTGCAAAGAGTAGAGCAAAGATGCCCTACGAGGCTGCTTGCACAGAAGGCATCTCACCTTTCTAAATGCCATACACTAAAGCTGCTTTTATTAAAATGGAGTAGCAAGCACAAGCTCTCTGACAAAACCACCCATTAACTCACACTCTTTACCTTGAGTCATGCATCTTGAACCTCAACCAAGTTCTGCTACAAGCTCTGATGTTCAGACTCCACCTGACTACTGTCTTGCATGCGATTTTGATTTTGAAATGTTGTAAGGCAAAGTTGCTGGACTTTGGGGGGGGGATTTATCTCTATGCTGCAAGTGCATATGTTTCCAAGCCTTTTTTAGTACAGAGAACAAATCACCCTTTCATGTACTTCTGTGTGCTTGGTATCCTACTGAGGAAACCCACCACTGATACAGATCACTACTCAAACAAACACTAACCCTTCCTTCATCTGTTTTTGTAAATCCTTTTTTCATTCCATCCCTTCCAAGCATACCTCCAGTTGATTTTTTCCCCCTTCTTCTTTCTCCTCCTGCTGGAAAGGGGAAGGGAATGTGTGTTTGGGGATACAAACACGCCTACTTTTAGGTTTTTGAATGTGAGAAAAAGAATGATTGGTGTCAATGAACAAACTACTTTTGTAAATAGGATAGTAAATTTCAAAATATAGTGCTGGCTAACAACTTACCTGGTTTCGTAAAAGGGCTGGACCAATTCATGGGGATCAATGGCATTTAGCATTGATGACAGTCTAACTGCCTCCCATCTGCTAGGAGACTATGCACTCCCTGGTTGGCCACCTTAAGATACAGACTTTTAGTCAGAGGGTCAGGACACTGCTGAAGCTCTTATCTATCTATCTATCTATTCATCCATCCATTTATTCCTTCATCCCTCCATCCCTCCCTCCATCCCTCCATCCATCTATCTATCTATCTATTGGCTACTCTGCCTTTGAATGTTTATCTGAAATAAAAAAATAAAAAAATAAATTAAGAAATAAAAAATTAAGCGTAAAATAATAGAAATACAAGTTACAATGGCAGTCTGTCTCCAAGTGGTTATACCTCTGAATATGCCTCGTATCAGGGTGGAAATTCAGCCCTGTTCCCCTCCTGGGGTAATTGTATCGAATGAGGGATGCACTGTGTTTTTTCCTTGAAGTATACTTCATAATTAAGAAAAATAAACCTGAGATATATTCTAAGAAACACACTTCATTGTAAAGAAAATGAAAACAAAACTTACTAGCTAATGATTACATTTTGGCAGTGTTCCTGCCTACAGTGAACAGAAAGTTAAAACTAAATGTGGACATGCGTAGTGAGCTTAATGATAAGAGTCAGATCAGTCTACCATATGTCTTAAAGTTTAAGCACAGCTGGCAAACAAAATAACGCAGTGACATGGTTGCAGAATCACAACTGCAGCTGTTAATTAAAAGGAAAGATGTATAATTGGGTATCACCACTGAACAGACTCTACTCTTAGACAATATAATGCAATTCTGACCCACCAGTGCAAGCATAAGCCAGCTCTAGCTCATCTAAGTGAGTACTGTTTCTATAATATAATGAATAGCTCATGGCTTCCACCCGGTGTCAGTTATTGGGAAGGATCTGCCCTGGGGGGGGGGGGGAATTCCTGTGAAGAGGTTTTGGCTTGGCTTCCTCAGCATTTGCTTGGCTGTGTGCTCTTGAGAAGCACAGAAATAGGTGCCTGTGTCTTCCAGCTGGGCATTCTCCAGAGACAGAGGCAAGGCATATGACTTCATCCCTGATGTCTTGAAGCGTTTTTTAAAGGCTTCCTCAATGGCAGATTGTCCTTGAGAACCTTCAGATGTTAAAACCACCAGCTGGAACTGAGAATGGGCTTCTCTCCTCTTCTCTTGCTTGTACCAGGACATAAATGTATGCCTGGTTTGAACCTGAGAACAAGTCAGTGTGGTTGCATCTCCTTCCATAATGATCACATCTGGCAGTTGAACAATAGCAGCAGCTACAAAAATCCATAATTAATTAATAGTTAATGGACTCAATTGCGGAGATATAATAAAATTTATTTTAAATAAGGAAAAGTGACAGCTTTGAAAATGAGATCTATTTCTTAAAGTTGTGAATTAAGCAATACTAACAGCTAATTATTTTTGTGACATTGTGGCAAATTTGTGTGTGTGTGTGTGTGTCAGAATTTTTCAGTGCTTTTATCCCTTCAATTTTTTTTATGAGTAACTCAGGCATTTGTAAATTCACAACTCAGCTTAACAAGTTAGTTAAAGAATTAAGTAAACAACTTAGTAAAAAGAGGGAAGGACGTTGTTTAAGTTATTGGTCTTCATGATGCACATGAGTAGTACCATCACTGAGACTTCACTAGTTAAGTTATCAGAGTTTTCTTTTGAAGGCCTTTACTACTTTCAGATCTTCAACTATTTTTCAGAAACTGGAGATAACAAAGTCATGAATATCTTAGTTAATATTTTTCTATTGTACTCCTTTTTAACATCACTTGGGGCATGGCTGTCATTTATTTTAAATGTTAAAATGTGGCAAGGAAAAGACTCCCGGATTCTACTAATTGAAAGAACAGTGATTTAAATAATGGCAGTAAATCTCTTACCAGATAAGGACAAGAGGGCAAAAACCAAAAGGAGGCTCATTTGTGGCAATAGAGTCTTCTCTGACTGGGCCAACTGTGTCTATGTTAATATAAGGTGTAACTGCAACAAAATGCAGATGTGAGAACAGGAAATCACATGAGCACGGAAATCAGAATGGAAACATTTGAGCTAGATGAACAGAAAGAGCTGATAGATTGAAGGATTCTGTGAATTTACAGCCTCATCTGGAGTTGTAAGGTACCTAAATTGTTTTAGCATCAGAACATTTTGCAGAAGTTTTCTCCGAGATGATTCTTTGAGTTGAACCAGAGGGACTCTCTAGGCTGCCTAGAAGGAGTTCACCCAATAGCTACATACTTAGTTTCCAATGAATTCACCCCAGCCCATGGGAATCAATGATTATAAACTTTGATGGCAGTCAAACTGCCTTTGAACATCATTTGCTGGGAAACTAGTTGGCTTCCTTGTGGAGATAGTTGGCCATTTTGACAAATAGATTGCTGAATTGCAGGCTTGGGAATCCTATCCAGCAGGACACTGCTTAGACTCTAAATGTTCTTACAGAAACATCTGAATTAACATTATAAGTAGTACTCCACTTAGGACTGTTACTGACTGTTCAAGTTATGACCTACCTGAAAAAAGGGTAGTCATGTGACAACAATTTGGGTGTTCAATAACATAGCCACATTTACAGTCCTTTGCAGTCATGTGGCCAAGTTTTACAACAATTCTACAACATTCCAATAAAACTGTACCATGATGGAGGAGGATCCAACGTCGCGATGATACAACATGCGGTCTCGACACTCCAAGACCGCCATTGACACTTTTGCCGCTGGATGGTCCATTTGGTCCTAAACCGTCCTGTAGAGATGGTGAACAGGAATAGGAAGCCTGGTCTCAGGGACATCGCAAAGTCCCTGATTGACCCAAGGGAAGCTCTTCAAGCCGGTGGTAAACAGGCAGCCCCAGGCTGATGAAGTTGGGACGGCTCCGGAAGGAAGGAAGTGAAAAGAGAAAGTGAGTCCATCTGGTGAGATTTTTTTTCTATTTCTGCCCAAAGAAATGTTTTTTAAAAGCCAAATTAAGCAAATTCTTAAGCAAAAGAATTAAGCGGCGAAATTAACTTATACTGGATTGCTTTGGAAAGCTTTTTTTTTTCTTTGTAACTATATTTTGTGGATTGAAGTGCTCGCAACGTTTTTCGTTTCTCCTCTTAAAGTGAACGGATTAATTTTTTTCTTCTGCTCTTTGTTACTTATTTTTTGACTTCTGGACTAAAACCTTCCTTTTTATTTTAACAATTCTTCCTATTACTTGTTATTAAATTTTATTAAAGAACTTTGTTTCCTATAAGCCAGAGATAAATATTAGAAAGTGAAAAGTAGCAACACTGCCACTCAGAGGTCAGAGGCTGGAGTTTTTGAAGCAATGTATCTCTTCTTTTTTCCTCTTTGATCTTACTGACTTTGTAGCTGAAGGGTTTGCAATTTGTTTACACAAACTGATAAAGAGCCAAGGGCACAAATTATTTTTAAGTGCTTTTGAGAACTATTTTGGCAGGGGAGAGAAAGGGGGAAAAAACCAGAACCCTTCTCTTTTGAAGAGCACAAAAGAACTTGTGCTTAAGTCAACCTAAAATTAAAAAATAGAAGAGGCTTGGAAGGCTAGAGTGGCAGTGGTTACTAGTTTTTTTTTTCCTTCTTCTTTTTTGGAAACATGGATCAATATTCACATGAGGAAACCTTAAAATTCCAAAATATTTTGGCTGGAATTCAAAATCTATTGGAAGGATATGGGAGAATTGAGAAGAAGTTGAAAAAACTAGTGTTTCTCACAGCAAAAGATGAAGTGGTTGGAGCACCAAAAATTAAAGAGGAGAATGAAGACATAGAAGATAAAGACAAGACAACAGATGAATTTATTAATGGAGCAAATGTGGGTGAAAGTGGAATGAAGGGAACATGGAAGAGGGAATTTGATGAACTGGAGCTCTACCCCAGATTCCAAGATACAGAAGAAGAAGAAAGGGTAATGATGATGGATTTAAGAAGTGAAAATTTTTCAGAAGCACGATTGACAACCAAAGACAAGCTAACTTTAATAACAACTGGAGGGCAATGAGATTACCTGAGAGATCTTTCAAGCAACAAAGTGCGGAGAGAAGTCTATAAAAACCTTATAAAGGAGATAAAAAGAAGACTGACACCACAATTGGCAAAAGAGATAAGACTGTTTTGTTACTGGAAAGATACAGGTTGACAATGAAAATTGATAATAAAAAATTAGTTAATTTTGGTTGAGCAATAAGTAGGAATTTAGCAATTCTTAGATTGTTTTAGATTGTTATTAAATGTTTATTCATCAACAAATAATTAACTATAATAACAATAATGAAATGATAATGGATATAGCTTAATGATATATATATGTTACCGGCAAACTAGTAAAAGAAATTTGGATATAAATTGCAAATTGTGATCGGGGAAAAAGACCTATAAATCTTATTAACAAACTTTTATTTAGGTCTTGTAATAAAGGTGTAATGTTTTTTGGGTTTGACGAGAGAAAGTGGGATATAAATAGTAAATGATTTTTAGCCAATTATAATAACAACAGGGAAATATCAATGGATATTGTTTAATAATATCAGTGGTGGGTTTCAAAAATTTTTGGAACCTACTCTGTGGGTGTGGCCTCCTTTGTGGGAGTGGCTTGCCGGCCATGTGACCGGGTGGGAGTGGCTTGCCAGCCAAGTTCAGAGAACACCAAAGGACCCCACAGTCCTCTTCCTCCTTATCTTTTTCCTTTTTGTCCTTCGACTTCTCCTCCTCCTCCTTTCCCCACAACCCCACTCCCTTCTAGCACTGATGAGGTTACCTAGTTTGGTAATGAAATGTCTGTAAGAAAACCACCAAGCTCAGAAAGCACCAAGGATTCCACTATCCCCCACCTCCTCTTTCTCCCTTTCTTTCTCCTTTTTGTACTTTCTCCTCCTTCCCCACACCCCACTCCCTTCTAGCACTTCACCAGCTTGGGCACGACCGGAGAAGTTTCTCTTCTCATAAATGTCTTCTCAGTGGAGCGGTGGCAGCCTGCTGTCCCTTTCAGGAGCTCCACTGAGGAAACTTCTCCGGTCGCGCCCGAGCTGGTGGAGCGTCGGCAAGCGCCATCCCATTGCCAGGGAGACAGTCAGTGAGGTGAACCACGTGGTTACTCGGATCACACGGACGCAGCCCGAGAAGACATTTCTGAGAAGAGAAACTTCTCCGGTCGGGCTGCGTCCGTGTGATCTGAGCAACCACGCGGGTCACCTCACTGACTGTCTCCCTGGTGATGAGACGGCGCTTGCCAGCACTCCACTAGCTTGGGCGCGACCGGAGAAGTTTCCTCAGTGGAGCTCCTTAAAGGGACAGCAGGCTGCCACCGCTCCACTGAGAAGACATTTCTGAGAAGAGAAACTTCTCAGGTCGCACCCGAGCTGGTGGAGCGCCGGCAAGTGCCGTCCCGTCGCCAGGGAGATAGTCAGTGAGGTGAACCATGTGGTTGCTCGGATCACACGGGCGCAGCCCGAGAAGACATTTCTGAGAAGAGAAACTTCTCCGGTCAGGCTGCACCCGTGTGATCCGAGGAACCACGCGGTTCACCTCACTGACTGTCTCCCTGGCGATGGGACTTCGCTTGCTGGCGCACCACAAGCTCGGGCGCGACCGGAGAAGTTTCTCTTCTCAGAAATGTCTTCTCAGTGTCCCTTTGAGGTACTTCTACCCCCGGGAGGGAGGGTGTGGGGGGGCGTAACTCCAGCCTCACACACACACACACACGTTGCTCAATAACCCTAACCTTCGCGCTCTTATCTGCGCTCTCCTCGGCTCCTCACGACTGCAATAGATGTCCAGAATTGGCTTTTGGTGCTAGGGTTTCCTGGTCCCGCCGCTTCTGGACGTCTATTGCCGTTGCGAGGAGCCAAGGAGCATGGAGAAGAGCGTGAAGGTTCTTGGCGCTCCGGGAAGCTATGAAAGTGGCTGGGAGAAGTGCGCGACTTGGTTTAGCCTCTCTAGCAGCAGCCCCAAGTGCGCCGATCTCACCATTTTTTGCATCGGGGCATGCTTCAAGGGGGGGGGGGGTGGAGACCTTATCCAGCTGGCGCAAAGGACTTCCCTGGATTGCTTCAGTGAGCACGGGCCCGCACCTCCACCACCAACAATCCGGAAAAGGTCTTTACTCCCTCTCTCTTGCAGCAAGCCCCGATGCAAAAAATGCCAAGGCCTTGTGAGTGAGTGACTGGGGCGGGCAGGAACTTAATTCCGGGTTCATTGACCAACCGGATTGCGCGATCTGGTGCGAACCAGCAGAAACCCACCACTGAATAATATATACATGCTCTGGTATTGGTAAAAGCAACTTGGATACAAACTCTAAACAGCGAGTTGGGGGGCAAGGGGGGGAGGTTTAGAAACTTTATTAATTGACTTTTACTTAGAATATGTGATAAAAGTGTAATGTTATTGGAGGATTTTTGAAATAGCTAACGAATGCCATTATGTGGTTGTGTTTTTAAGTATGAATAATTTGAGGTAAAAGCACGTTCAAATAATTGTAGTCAAATGAGAATTGTGGTACATTGATAGTAAGATATACAAAGATTTTTGATTTAAAGTGTATAATCTAATATGAACTATAAGTAATGACTGTGGAAGAAATGCACGAAAGTTATCTGTAACCAATCGACACGCTTTCTACAAGATGTAATGAAGGATGATTCTTTTTTTGTGTTTTTGTTTAATTAAAATTTTTAAAAAATTTTGCAAAAAAAACTGTACCCTGATGAAAATTGGTTCATTTAACAACCACCATATTTGCTTCATGACCACCACAAAAATGGTCGTAAAATCATACAACACTCACAACATACAACCATAATGAACAGGCCCCATTACAAAGGAAGGCTCTGGTCGTTTGTGCGGTTTGTGGAGTCTCCTTAAAACACGTAACTCTCTACAGTCTCCTGAAAAATACTTGCAGAATAGCAGGAGGTCGCCATGAGGCCAGCAGCCTCTACAAGAAAGCTGAGCTTCATATTGCTTCATTATCAGATGGGTTCCTCTGCAAAAGACAGAAAGGTAAGGTGCGTGTTGCTGGGCCTTGGAGCTGGGTGACAAGTATGCCAAATCCTGCAAGTCTCTTAGGTGGCATGGATGGGAAGCATCCTATTGGCCTATTGGCTACAACTGCTCTCGTTGCTTCTGCTCACCAGCTTTCAGCTCCCTTGCTTGGCTGTAGAGCTGGCTTGGGAGCAGGCTGAGGTCTGGGGAACTCCAAGGGACAGGGAGAAAATCCTTGGGAGGCCCAGGACAGGTGGGCCTGAGCCTGCACTAAACCTCCAAGGTCTTCCTCAACCAGAGGCACCCCATGCTTCACTTAATCATACACACACATTCATTTTACAATTGCACTGGGAAGAGGAGGGATGGGGAGACATTAAGTCAAATGCTTCACTTAATGGCCATTGCAACATGTGACCCTGATGGGCAGGCTCCATTGTGGTCATATGTTGAGGTCTATCTGTAGTTCATTCCTTTTAAATAATTATTTTAACCTTCTTTTATTTGGAGCGTGGATTCTGGTACATATACACCAGTGTCATATGCAAACATTTATATGAACCTCCCAGTTTGTTCCAAAATGGAGCGATCTTTGATTGGCCACGTGAGTTAAGGTGCCGCACAGAACTTTTGCCTGTGAATATTTATTCAATATACATACGCCCCCCCCCCCTTTGAGTGTTTATCTGAAACAAAATAAAGCGTAAAAGATTACAAATACAAGCTAGAGTGGCAGTCTGTCTTCAAGCAATTATGACTCTAAAAATGCTTTATACAGAATCATGTCTCCAGTTTTGTCACTCCTGAGTGTCACCACTGAGCAGATGCTACTCCTAGATAAGCTAAGCCAAAAGTGTCATATATTTGTACATTATAATAAATGCTCATGGCTGCCCCCTTGTGTCAGTTATTGGGAAGGATCTGCCCTTGTTGGGGGGGGGGGGATTCTTGTGAAGAGGTTTTGGCTTGGCTTCCTCAGCATTTGCTTGGCTGTGTGCTCTTGAGAAGCACAGAAGTAGGTGCCTGTGTCTTGCAGCTGGGCATTCTCCAGAGACAGAGGCAAGGCATATGACTTCATCCCTGATGTCTTGAAGCGTTTTTTAAAGGCTCCCTCAATGGCAGATTGCCCTGAAGAACCTTGAGATGTAGAAGCCACCAGCTGGAACTGGGAATGGGCTTCCCTCCTCTTCTCTTGCTTGTACCAGTACATATAAACATGTTTGGTCTTAAGCTGAGAACATTCCAGTGTGGTTGCATTCCCTTCCATAATGATCACATCTGGTGTCTGATCAATAGCAGCAGCTGTAAGAATCCATAATTAATTAATAGTGAATCAATGCATTGTGAATTTGCAATCACATTTATTTTAAAAATGGGAAATGACAGCTTTGAAAATGAGATACGTTTCTAAAAGTTGTGAACAAAGGAGTACTAACTTGCCTGCTTATTTTTTGTGGCCCTGGTAAATTGTTTTATGTTTATTACAAACAGACAAAAAGGAAAATAATTTTAGTTCAGTTCCTTTATCCCTTCAACTTCTGAAATGAGAAACTCACAGCTCTAAATTCACAGCTAAGCTTAACAAGCTAGTTAAACATCAAGTAAACATTATATTGATGAAGATTTTCAGTCCTCCAAATAGAGGTGTCTGGAAATTGAGTCTGTCTAGATCAGTGGTTCTCAACCTTGGCAACTTGAAGATGTCCGGCGAATGCTGGCTGGGGAATTCTGGGAGTTGAAGTCCGGACATCTTCAAGTTGCCAAGGTTGAGAACCACTGGTCTAGATGATTGTGATTCTTTTGTCGACATATTGCCATGCACTTTGGGAAGGGGGGGGACCCCTGAGTTTGGCATGGAAGGAGTTGGTATATTCCAACTACTCTATGCCTAACCAGCTTGCACAGGCTGAAGAACCTGTTGGATGGGCAGCAAAATATCTCAAACCAACAAAAAATAAGTTCAATTGCTATGACTCATTTTCCAGCCATCCAAGCAAAAACTTAGTAAAAAGAGGTAAGGATATTGTTTAAGTTATTAGTCTTTGTGATGCACACAAGTCACAACAGCGCTAAAATTACATCAGTGACATTATCACATTTTTTCTTTTGAAGGCCTTTATTACTTTCAGAATATTTTTCAGAAACAGAAAATCAGACCAAGTCATAAATACCCTAGCTAATAGGTTTTTTTTTATTGTGCTGCTTTTTAACATCACTTGGAATATGCCTGTCATTTAATTCCGTGCTGATGTTAACATCTGGCAAAGAAAAGGCTCTCAGATGAAATGAAAGAACAGAGATTTAAGTGATAGCAGTAAATCCTTACCCGTCAAAGACAAGAAAGCAAACAACAAAAGGAAGCTCATTTGTAGCAATAGGGCATCTCAGCCAAATCTTGTCTGGCTGGGCCAGCTATACCAACATTAATATAAGGTGCAACAGCAACAAAATGCAAATGTGAGAACAGGAAATCATGTGATCAAATGAAATGAGACTGGAACCATTTGAGTAAGGGAAGTTAAAAGAATGTAAAATAGAAAGACCTGAATGTCTGATTGAAGAATTCTGTGAATTTACAGCTCAGCTGCAGCTGTAAAAAAAAAAACCATAAATTTAGCCAGCCTGCAACATATTGTTTAGGAATTCATACCATTGGAATTTCAACACATTTTAAAGATTCCAGTTTGAGAATCTTTTTTCTCTTGGTTCCATTTTATATTTTCCCCCAACTGCCTACCTCACTTAATATAAATTCCGATCACCTTGCTCATATATATAATGAAGTTACTAATGTAGTTGCCATTCATAATCACTACGCCAGCGTTCCAAATATCATGCAGAATTAAATCAGAGTCCAAGGCAGAGCTATCCTTAAAGTTCCAATTTAATAAGACAGACATGTTGGCAATGAACTGTGAAATCCTAAATCTGAAAACTTCCTGGGATTCCACCCAGTTTAAAGTTCATGATCTTATCCCCACACCCATAAATCCATCACATGGTCCAATCTTCTTTGGCCACGCTGGCATCTCCACCCAACTGGTTCTGGTTAGGTGCAGAGGTGCAGAGACAAAAGATGACCTTGGCTTCTACAAAGGAATGACAACAACACATTCCACAACTCTTCTCCTTTCTATTCACCCCTCCAGTGGTGGGTTTCTGCCGGTTCGCACCGTATCGCGCGATCCGGTTGGTCAATGAACCCGGAAGTAAGTTCCTGCCCTGCCCCTGTCACTCACTCGCAAGTTTCATTACCAAACTAGGTAGCATCAGTGCTAGAAGGGGGGGGGGGAGAGAAAGTACAAAAAGGAGAAAGAAAGGGAGAAAGAGGAGGTGGGGGATAGTGGGATCCTTGCTGCTTTCTAAGCTTGGTGGTTTTCTTACAGACATTTCATTACCAAACTAGGTAACATCATCAGTGCTAGAAGGGAGTGGGGTTGTGGGGGGGAAGGAGGAGAAAGGACAAAAAGGAGAAAGAAAGGAAGAAAGAGGAGGTGGGGGATAGTGGGATCCTTGCTGCTTTCTAAGCTTGGTGCTTTTCTTACAGACATTTCATTACCAAACTAGGTAACATCATCAGTGCTAGAAGGGAGTGGGGTTGTGGGTGGAAGGAGGAGAAAGGACAAAAAGGAGAAAGAAAGGGAGAAAGAGGAGGTGGGGGATAGTGGGATCCTTGCTGCTTTCTGAGCTTGGTGGTTTTCTTACAGACATTTCATTACTAAACTAGGTAACATCATCAGTGCTAGAATGGAGTGGGGTTGTGGGGAAAGGAGGAGGAGGAGAAGTCGAAGGACAAAAAGGAAAAAGATAAGGAGGGAGGGGTCCTTTGGTGTTCTCTGAACTTGGCCGGCAAGCCACTCCCAGCCGGTCACATGGCCAGCAAGCCACTCCCACAAAGGAGGCCACACCCACAGAGTAGGTTCCAAAAAAATTTGAAACCCACCACTGCACCCCTCCCAATTACTACACTAATGAAACAGCATAATGAAATAATAGAAAGTGTGGCAGGCCAAAGATCCTAAGAAAAGAATATGACTGCAGGCCTGACACACTAGTTCTTCCCTGTTTGCATTAGCCCACATGTCCATCTCCACTCAGGGGCATGACTTCTCAATGTGTCCATTGTTACTCATGAGGACTTAGGTTTCAATCTTTTCCGTCACACTTTAGTTGGTGCCAGATATTAAGTGTTTCCACAAGTGCCCTTTTATGATTTTTATCTTCTGTAGCATATTTTAATCTTTTCTTGTTATCACAAAGTCATGTTTTCGCTTCCTGAAGACATCTCAGATGCCCTCAAAATGGAGACACATGATCTTCCTTAGAAACCAAGTTCTTTTTATCTTTTCTTAAGCCATCTTTGCCTTGTAATCCTCTTTTCCCTGTCCAACATTATATCAGAAGCACCTCCCATATCCAACTCAGTCTTTCAGATGCAAAAATAATTTTCCAGCCGGGAACTGAGAAAGAACTACTTAGAACATTGAACTCGGACTAGAACTGACTGTCTTTTAGGAAATGTATATTTGATCCATATCAACAAGTATTGTACAGTAAATATTAATCAGTATTAAACTTAAAGTTCAGAAATGTAAATTTAAATATGTAAAAGTTCTCTACGTATTTGATTATTTTATATGAGCATGGTTGTGGATTTGGAAAATTGGAATCAAAATGAATTGAAATGAAGAATTGCTGCAGCCTAAAGGGGGAAAAAACCCATGAATGATGCTACTTTCAATCCTTGAAGTCAAGAATAGAATAGAATAACACAGTTGGAATGGACCTTATAGGTCATCTAGTCCAATCCCCTGCTCAAGCAGGAGATACATATCATTTCTGACAGATGGCAGTCCAGTCTCTTTTTGAAAGCTTCCAGTGATGAAGCTCCCACAACTTCTGAGCTGTTCCATTGGTTGGTTGTTCTCACTGTCAGAAAAGTTATCCTTATTTCTAGGTTGAATCTCTCCTTGATCAGTTTCCATCCATTACTCCTTGTCTGGCCTTCAGGTACTTTGGAAAATAGGTTGACCCTTTCTCTCTGTGGCAGCCCCTCAAATATTGGATCATATCTCCCCTGGTCCTTATCTTCACTAGACTAGCCATGCCATGCCCAGTTCCTGTAACTGTTTCAGCCTCCAGTCCCCAAATTATCTTTGTTGCTCTTCTCTTCAATCTTCTCTGTACTCTTGTGCAATTCATTCAAGGTGAATTCATTAGAGCTGTGTAGTTTTCAGATCCTATTCCAAAAAGGTGATTCACGGTACATAGTGAACTCCACTTTGGCATGGAAAGGAAGAATTCTATAGCCAACTGTGGAAGGAAGCAGAACTAGTATCTCATTTGTCCTCAAGTAAACTTATTTTATTCCCCTTTTCTCTAACCCAGTGGTTGTTTTCAGATCAGTTTATAAAGATTAGTCATGACTCAGATTCCAGAGATTTCTCTGGGATTCATTTTCAATTGATCTGGCATGACCTTGTAATGCTTGCATTCAGATAAGTTATGAGGTAGAATTTCATCTCATCAAATTAAGCAGGAAAAATATGCTACGGACCCTGTCAGTCAAATAATTTCAAGTGGCAGGGTCTAAGAAGAGACCCACCTCTGTCACTGCCCCTGCTTTATGGAACATCTTGCCCCAGAGGTGTGGAAAGCCCCCAATCTCTTCACCTTCTGCAAAGGGTTCAAAATTTGGCTCTACAGCCTTGGGGGGGCGGGGTGGAGGAATAATGGATCTCGTAACCATGGGGCTGGCTAGTCCCTTGAAAGCTCCTGCACCTGCAATAATAATTTTAGAGTTACTCCCCCATTTTTATATTTAATTGCCATTCTATAATTTTGAAATATTTAACCCTAATTTAATGAATTTATAATGCTAGTTTTATATGTTGTTTTATTTATCAGTTATATTATATTGTAAATCACCCAGAGCCCCTTTTTGAGAGAGAAGGGTGGTTTAGAAATATGAAATATGAATAAATACATTTGATAGGACTATATTTATTTTTGTCAACAAATTCCAGCACATAACATAATGAATTTGAATGAAAAAGAAAGTAAAAACAGGTGGATTTACCCATCCAAGTGCTGGGTTTTGAACACTTAGCTGTTTATGTTTGTGGTGCTACTTTAGAATTGTCCCCTTCTCCTTTTCTTGTTTATCCTTCTAATTGGAACTAGTTTCTCATCATCAACCCAAAGTAGCAAGTAGATCCCATATGGCCACCTGATTCCTCAAAAACCTGTAGCTAGTCAATTTCACTGGACCAGACTCATAACCAATTACTGATGACTCTTTTGCTTGACTCTGAAGCTATCCTCATATTAAGGACTCAGCCCCCTCCACCCACCCACCCATCCTAACTACTTGTTTTGAAGGACAGGTCCTCATGACATACCAATGTAGTCTATCTTGCAGTGCAGGCTGCTTAAATTCCTATTTAACTGTTCCAATTTTAAAGCTGTGTTTTCCCTCCTCTTCTCCTGATAAAACTTTGATCATGGGCTTGAGCTACTATGCTTGCTTGATGAGGTGCCGACATACAGATAGAGAGTGGGATGTGCCCAATTTCTATTGGCATTTGAAGCTGCTATGGACATGCCCCTTTCCCTTCAATTGCCTGGTATTTGGACTGGACACAGGGCTTCTGTAGAGGCATCTACCCCCACCCTCCCCCTGGCAGTTTTGTCAAATGATCCATGGGTTGGTAGAATGATAGTCTGGGAGTGTGTATGAGTATATATATATATGGATTTGGTTTGGCTTGTCTTCATGGGGCAGCTTGGTCTTTGGACAGAAGAAGACAGTCAATAACTTTGTTTCATCTCAGTCTGCCCTCTCCCCCTACTTCTTTTTTGATATTGTCTCCCCCAACTTTCCTGCTCCTTCTGTTCAGTGGTTGAATGTAGGTGTGTGCTTGTCAGAAACCACAATTACAGAGCTCAGCATATCTGGCTAAGTTGGAAGGAAGAAAGAAAGCACACTTCCTGTAACAAACAGCCACAGTTGAGCAAGACATGAAGGAGGAGAATGGATTTTGAGCTGAACGCTAGGAATGTTTTTTGCCATATGAAATGTGTTCACTAAATACAAGAGACTTGATGCAAATTCACAGATCTGTATGATCATTTGTGGGAGGCAGTTTATGAAAGTCTAATATATAGTGTCCAATCATAACAATGATTGTGAGTGGGTTTCTGGGCTCCATTCAAAGTGCTAACTATGATTTATCTCTATACTGCACAATGCCTGGTTACATTATGGGTTGCCTTGTCTAAAATAATCCTATCATGGAGGCTGACGCCAGCAGCTTTCATTTTGGTGCCAGTTGACTATCTGGCTATCCATTTTAAGGATTAGTTTCTACTTCCTATATATAATTCAGTTTTCTTCTGAGTTACCAGCCAGCCTGCAACCACACTGTATTGTTTGAGAATTTATAGAACTGGAGTTCCAACACATTTTAAGGATGCCAGTTTGGAGAATGTTAATCTAGACTGGATGATTTTGCTCTTGGTTCCATTCTATATTTTCCTCCAACTGCCTACCTCACTTAATATCAATTCCTATCACTTTGCTCATATATACAATGAATTTACTAATGTAGTTGTCATTCATAATCACTAGTTCTTCTTTGTTTGCATCAGCCCACATGTCCCTCTTCCTTCAGGGGCATGACTTCTAAATGTGTCCATTGTTACTCATGAGGACTTAAGTTTCACGCTATTTGGTGCCAGATCTTAAGTGTTCCCACAAGTGCTTTTTTGTGATTTTTAACTTCTTTACTGTACTTTAATCTCTCCTTGTTATCACAAAGTCATGTTTTCTCTTCCTGGAGGCATCTGAGATGCCCTCAAAATGGAGACACACAATCTTCCTGAAGGTTTCTTATTTCCAAGAAACCAAGTTCTTTTTATCTTTTCTTAAGCCATCCTCGCCTTGTAAATCTCTTTACCCTCTCCAACATTGTATCAGAAGCACTTCCCACAACCAATTCAATCTTTCTGATGCAAAAATAATTTTCCACCCCTTAACTGAGAAAGACCTATTTAGTGCATTGACAGAAAAGGGCAGGACAAGATCAGTTTTCAATAATTTGACTGCTTCTAGATTATTTGGCTAATTTCTAAAGAAGCCTGTATCCTATCCATACCTAATCAAAATTTGATAGAATGTACTTACTTCTCTCATTTACCCATCCCTGTCCTCCCCCTTCTATTTAATTTCCCAACTGCATTACATGAATCTGAAAATCTGAAGCATACAAATATGTTTCTACTAAATGCTCCAAATTAAATGCCTCTGACTTGCAGAATTCCATCATAAAATAGCTGATTCTAATCCATTACTTATACATTGGCTGTAGAAACCCGTGACTTCCCAAAATGGCTGAGGCAAGTTCTGCCCTATGCTTATACAGTAATCTAGGAAAACTGTTTCCATATACATTAACAACTCCTGTACCCTCCCAAAAAAAACCACCCATGAGAGACAATTTAATATGATCAACCATTCCTCTCTCAACCATTCTCAAGACAATTCATCCAGATTATTCTGAATACTTTCATAATTATTCTGATGTCAGCTACTATTCACATGGACATGTTTAAAATGTTAAAATTATTAGACTGATTTTTAAAGACTGCTTTATTATTGTTGTAGATAACCTAACAAAATAAATAAGCTTTATAAAATAAATGTTTGATCTGAAGAGGCCCAGTGCTATTGTATCTTCTTTTAAATAGCAGAGAATAACTTATACTTCCTGAAAGCCACATCAATTTTAACAGCATCTGTACAAATATAGCCTGAAATGTAACAGTGTCTTGTTATAGTCTTAAGATAATGTAGCTGAGTTAGACCCCGACTTAGTCATGTTTGGAGTAGATCTATTTAAATAATTGGGAGGAGTTAGTGTGACTATGTTTAAGAAAACTTTCAGTATAAAACTTTCAGTATATTAATATACTGCCATAATGTACATTTCTCCAATTCTTTGCTATTTCTATGGGTCAGGCACACAGGCACAGAAATACACCGTAAACAACGTATATTATCTGTACTGTTTGCTATTTGCTGCAACCTGGCAAATTGCTGGGAGGCAAAAAAAATGTTCTTATTTTCCTCCCCAAAAGCTAGGTGTGTCTTATACTTCGGAGTATCCGAAAAATACGGTATATAAAGCTTATATCAGCCAATCAGTGCTTTGTGACTGATTGTTACCTAGGTATCTCGTTACATCACTCAGGTCCAAACCCAAACATGAAAACTTCTACCTTTCTACAAACATGACAGGTAATAAATCACTTGGATTTTGTTGTGTGCATTGTAGGGACAGAACATTCTGGGAAACTATTCCATTTTAATTCCAGCTCACATTGGCCATTGCAATGTTGGTCCTGGGAATTTTATTTTTAATGTAATCAGGGATTTGATAAACTGTACATGTCCCAGTCTTAAAACAGAACATTTTGCATGGTGGCAAAGCTTTCCCTTGCTGACATGCTGGAAGTGCTTTATGTGGGCTTCTTTCCCTAATCATGGCAACACCCTGGTGGCTCCTAGGAGAGGGAAAGTATGAGAAATTTCTTCTAATAAGAACACAAAGTCCCCCGTCAAACTCATTACCATTTTCAAAACAGCCTTTTAAATAACCAGGCTCCAATTATCCTGTTTCAGGAAACTTTAATGGAAGCCTAGCTCCCTAGAGAAGATGGGAAAGGAGGAAGAAAAGAGAAGATGATGACCAGCAGAAAGGTGGATAGACTCAGTTACAGTGGCAAGAGAGTGCACTCTTGACAACCTGAAAGACCAGGTTAGGGTTGTCATGGGGGAGGAGGGGGGAATCAATGTGGTTGCTAAGAGTTTGACAATGATTTAATGGCACAAATTCAATCAATCATAATTGCAAAACTCTCGTCATGCCATGTGATGGAAGAATGGGCGGGTCTTCTTCCATGAATATCAATCTGCACCCTCATCTGGAGTTACACAAAATGGAAATAGATACATCAAAGAACCCACATTTTGCTAACATATAGAATTGTGACATTTCAGAATGAGTTTGGTGTTTTTTTTTTAAAAAAAGTGAGTTTGTGTGTGTGTGCGCATATGTGCATGCAGGGTACAAAGATTTCATCCACTAGGATTATAAACGAATTGTTCTTCAGGTCATGCTAGAAGTACATTGGGATATTGTCCCTGGGAGATTCCATGCCAAAGTCTATGTGTGTCTTTTCTGTTGAAACCAATGTGACGTTTTAAAATGCATCTTGAGCTTTTCATTCCTTTGACAATAAAAATATCACACACATTCACAGCAATGTGAGCCAATTAGCAGACAGACTGTCTGATTAGCAGGCAGACATTTCTGATGGCTGTGGAGCAACATAATGGGCCAAAGGAAGAGAAAGAGAACGATGACAGTGTCCAGGTTGTCGATGCTAAACCATGGCCAATATAGATGAGATTGCAGAAACCTCCTACTCCATCTTTGATACTGCTTGTGCAGTTTACTTGTCTTTAGTTAGCTTTACACACAAAGTAAACATCAACAAACACAAGCTACTATACTCACAGGGTAGTGCCACAGTCAGTCCAGGCTTCTACTAAGTCTACTTGTATTTAATGCATGTTTTTAAAGAATAAATAAGAATCACTGTGGTCTTGTGTTGTTTCTAGGGAGAGAAAGTAGAGACAGGCAGACACTAAGTAACCATCAGTGCTAAGCAAGTCTGGAAATTAGGGGGGAAATAGAAGACAGCAATAACAAATATTTCTATATAATTCTCAGACATAATAAAACAACATAAACATGCCAATTAAATCATCAAAATTTGAACATCACTCTTTTTTTAAAAAACCTGATTAGATCCAACCGATTTGCCTCAATTGCTCTCAGATTCTTAATAAATAAATAAATACTTTAGAAGGGAACATGGGCAAATTCACGTTAAAAATACAGCCAGGATGCCAAAAGGACAATCCAAAATAAATACAAGGATGCCAATTACTGAAATCCTTTGCTAAAGAGGCAGATTAAGTGTTCTCTTCACAGTTTTCTCTCTCTTTTTTTTCAACAGATTAGCCTATTTAACTGATGATGAATCTTTTTTTTAAAAAAAATTCCACACTAATAGTATGGGAAGATTGGGCGTCTCTTGTAATGTATTATCTAATGGAATAAGAGGAAAATGAAATAAGAATAGCTGATTACAGAGGCTTAGTTTACTTAAATGAGCCAATAATTACAATTTTGGAATATTGGTTTAGTTTGATAGTGTTTTTTAACCTGTTGTTCATACAGAAGAATGTAGGACACATAGTGCAGTTGGAACTTAGTAGGTAATCATAGAAAACTGCCTGGATAGTGCATGAATTTTCCTCTCTTTCTTTCCTCAGATTAAAACACCAGCAAAATTAGTGGTGGTCAAAATGTTCATACACTTCAGAAATGTTCTACTTCACTTTCACATTCAGGAGAGGTTATGTCATCCCAAATGCTTCTGGAAGACGTGCATCGTGCAAAACCTGGACACAAGAAGGACCTTCTTTCCTGGGGAAAAAAAGGCATCAAGCAATGCCTCTTGGGAAGCACACCACTTTATTGCATAAAATGAAAAACAAATGCCAGGGCTGAAATCTAATCTTGTAGTATTCAAAATGCTGTCCTTCCTCTTTGGCAGGGATCCCAGCTAGTCCCAGTTTTTTTCATATAAATTGGGTCTCCTCCACCCCACAAGGTGGTTGTTGAAGGAAAGCTCTGTCAAAAGATATGAGAGACAACAAAAAATCACAATGTACCCCAAATATGAACCATTCGTCTATGAAAAGCCTGCTGTTCCTCATGTCCACCTTGTGCGTTTGCTCCAGCCATTCTGCAGGTTCCCGGCTGCGTTTCTCTTCGTTCCTGGATCCCAGGAATCAGACTTACCTCCGATGGGACTATGATGACGAACTTGCCATTATGAGTTTTGAGTTTCAAGCCCAGTCAACTGGATGGGTGGCTTTTGGCTTCACCATTAATAAAAAGATTCCAGGAGCAGACTTCGTGATTGGCGGTGTTCTTCCTGATGGCAACATCTATTTCTCAGTAAGACTAAATCAAGAGTGCCATTTCATTAGGGGCTTGTCTCAGTGCACGTAATTGAGGAGGGGAGAGGGATAATTTGTAGTTTGAAGGTACCAATGAATTTATATGTGATTGTTTCTCGTGACCAATGAGATAGCTGCAGTGTCATTTATGAATTGCTAGGGCCACATTATATTCTCACTCTTGCTGGCTGGCAAAGCAGAAAAAGAATATTTGAGGGAGATGGGTGATTAACAAATGCAAAATATAAATAAATAAATCCCTGATGGCTTCTGCAGTTTTGGCTTGCTTAGTTTATGTTGGAAGGCACAGAAATAATTATTTTTTTGAGGCATAATTTGTGCTTGAAAAGCAATGCTCCCTAAAACCTCAAAAAATAAGGAAGAAAAAGAAATCCTTCTTTCTTTAAAGAAGATAGTGAAATGTCTATAGTTTATTTTGTCTTGGGGATGTTTTCCTATTCAGAAACTATTGATTTTACTACTGAATCTTGTGAAATGGAAAGTCTGGGTCAACTAGCATGCCTGCAAAATTTCAGAGCCAATTATTATGTCTTGAGTTCCAGGATGATTTTTTTCATTGTAATATCAAGAAATATACCTTATTCCTACCAAATTACAAGCTAATTTTTACCCTTAAGCCTAACAAGATGGTTACGTTTTTAAAGTGTGTATACAAATACATATACACATTTACATCAACACAGCCTAATCCCATCTTTAATAGCCAGATGCAGCATTTAGTTCAATTATGCCTATATATACATATTCACTCATACACACACCTTTCTCCTACCTACCTATAGCAATCCTGCAGCAAGATCAATGAGATATGAATGGAATGATTGGTCCAAGGTCTCCAGGGAGGTTCATTCTGGTGATGGTGTCTCTAACTGGATGGTATCTCTTATCCAAATGATGGTCTCTTCCTCTATCCATGGCAACATATTTGTGAGTTCTTCCTATTTCACTCAGGATTGGCATGGTGTGAACGAGGATACCATCCTGGAGGATGAAAGGCAAGATTATGAACTGCTGTCATTGACCCAGGATGCAACGTCCACCACCATGGCATTCAGGCGACAGTATCGGACATGCGATGAACATGACCTGGAAATCACAGTAAGTAAAACAATGGGACCTATTATTTTTGTTTTTTTGTTTCATTCATTCATTCATTCATTCATTCATTTTATTTTATTTTTCATCCCATATTTATTATTTTTATAAATAACCCAAGGCAGCAAACATACCTAATATTCCTTCTTCCTCCTCTTTTCAATCCTGTGAAGTAAGTTGGGTTGAGAGAAAGTGACTGGTTCAAAGTCACCCGGCCAGCTTTCATGCCTCGTTTGAAACTAGAATTCAGAGTCTCCTGGTTTCTAGCATAATGATAAATAATAGCACAGGCAAGGACATGGAGGCAAAAGACAGAAACAAATCAGAATTTGCTGCAACAAAGTGTGAACTGCCTTTGCTTGTTACCCTTTAAAAACTAAAATATTTTCTTTCCTTTTAAAACCAGGGAGCATTTCAAGGGTTTGTTTGTGGTTCAGGTGTTAACTCATAAAGAATAGAGTGGAGTGGAGTGGAACTGAATTGAATTGAATTCTTTATTTGCCAAGTTGATTGGACCAGGGGTGGCTTCCTGCCAGTTCTAACCTCTTCTATAGAAGAGGTTCCACAAATCTACAGTGCTGTTTAGAACCGGTTCCAGCTCCCTCCCCCTGCCCGTCCGCACATCATCAAGATGAAGAGCGAGAAGAGGAATTCTGGGAGTTGAAGTCCACAAGTCTTAAAGCTGTCAAGTTTAAACACCCCTGGGTTTTTTTTCCTAAAGGGTTAGGAGTGCAAGGGTCTTGTAACATGACAGCTTTAAGACTTGCGTGTTCAAATGCCAGAATTTCTGAGCCAACATTTTGGTTGCTAAGCAAGAGCATTGTTAAGTGAGTTTCACCACATTTTACAAGTTGGCCACTGCCACCCAGTCACATGGCTGGCAAGCCACTCCCACCCGGTCACATGGCTGGCAAGCCACTCCCACAAAGCAGGCCACACCTACAGAAGAGGTTCTAAAAAATTTGAACCCCACCACTGGATTGGACATACAAGGATTTTGTCTTTGGTGCATATGCTCTCAGTGTACATAAAAAGAAAAGAGACATTCATCAAGAATCATAAGGTTCAACACTAATGAGAGTCACTGGGTACAAATAAGCAATCAGGAAACAATCAATATCAATATAAATCATAAGGATACAAGCAACAAAGTTACAATCCTTCAGTCATAAGTGGGAGGAGATGGGTGATGATAAAGGTGATGAGTGTTAGAGTATAATACAAAAAACAATGGAAACAGCTTATGCAGTGCTACCAAAATACAATTAAAATTTCAATTAATTAATTAATTTAATTAATTAAAATTAAAATATAAAATCTTTCGAAGTCCATTCAAAGTCGGAAAACACACTTAAAATGAAATATAGGCAGAGGGGAGACAGCTGTTTTGAGACTCCATCTTGTAAAGGTATGTACAATATTTATTGTCATTGTACTTAAATACAACGAAATTGGTTTTAACCTCACTGGTGCAAAATTATAGCAGAAACGAAAAAAGAAAAAAAAAGAAAAAAAACTAGCGTGTGCATGGAGTGATTGTGGTTGTATTTAAAAGTCTCACAGCCCAAGGATAGAAACTATCTTTAAACCTGTTTTTTCGGCTGGCTATACTTTGATGTCTTCCGTCCGATGGTAGAAGTGCAAAGAGACACTGACCAGGGTGTGAATCATCTCTGAGTATCTTCCTTACTCTGCTAAAGCAGCAAGATCTGGCCATGTCATCCAGTGGTGTCAGAGGGCAACCAATGGTTTCTTGTGCCAAATTGATCACTCTCTATAGTGCCTTCCTGTCCGCAGCTGTTAAACCAGCATACCATACTGTAATACAATATGTGAGGACACTTTCTATGGTGGACCGATAAAAAGAGGTCATCAGTCATTGTCCCCCCTGATTTTTTTGCAGGACTCTAAGGAAATGAAGTCTCTGTTGGGGCCTTTCCAATCACCAGAGACGTGTTGTTTTGCAGATAGCAGTTCTTTAGATATAAAAGAATATGGATAGATTGTGTCTACAGACACCGGTCTATGACAATTCACCACAGCCAACTCATTCATTCATTTCATTTCATTTATTCGATTTATAAACCGCCCCCTCTCCCCAATTTGCCATGGCCAACCTGCCACAGCCAACTCACCACAGGACAACTCCCTGTGAGACAATATCAAAGAAATGGTGGAATAGAATCATTAAAGAAAGGATGTAAAAGAATGGGAAAATTAAATGTGAATGACAAAAATTAAAATATTTTAAAAATATTTTAAATAATTAAATCAAATTGTTAAATTGTCCCATAGCAAGTTGCCCCTTGACAAGTTGGCTGTGATGAGTTGGCAGCGGAGAATTGGGCGCAGCAAGTTGGCTGTGGCAGGTTGTCCCATTTCATATGCATCTTCATTCCATCTCTTTGTCACTTGAAACTAAAAGAGCTCAAACTATGTTCCCACTACTGAAAAAAAGAACTAAAAATCTGAGACATCACCACATCCCTCCCAAGCTACACATACACAGAGTTTCATAGTTGCATTGTTCCACTAAACCCATCTTTTAAGTGCTAGTGTTTAATCTGGAACAATTCTCTGTTTCCATAGTATCCCAAAATCCTCTTCTGATATATCTTTCTTTGTCAGAACTGAAGTGGGTGCAAAGCTCTTATTTTAGTGGCAGTCATTTATAGTTATATTTTAAAACCATGAAAAGAAAGAGCCATCCTTTTTAAAAAACAAAGGAAACAGAGAATACATTAGTTAAAGAAATGCCTGCATGTGGCTGGCTAAGTACCTAAACAATGAGAAGAAGAGCTAATCAATGGTTGTGACCTCTGCCCTTATCCCTAAAAAGGAAAAGGAAATGAACTGCCCACCAAGCTATTATGTCTAAATGAGAACTTGGGCTCCTGTTGCTGCTAAGAAATCACTGAGCAGCAAAAGATAATAAGCAATAATTCCCTTCCTAAAAGTAGGTTAAGGACCTCCAAATCTTCCACAGACAATAATCACACTCCTTGAAGTTGTGAAGAGCTGTTACTCCTCTCCCAGATTTCTCTTAGGCAAAAGGCAAGGCTGATGCAATGGTAGAAAAGGCTGCTTTCTGTAGAAAAGGTCTTCCAAAATTCCTAAGATGAATGGATTTAAGGATCTAAATAGTCCAGGTTCATTTAAAAGTTCTGAGCTGCATTTTCATATTAATTAGCAAGCATTCCATATGCATGGAAAGTATCTCTTAGGCTTGAGATACATAAGGGTATAGCCAATAAAATACAAATAAGGAAATAATTGAGGAATCAGTGTGGGTTTTAGATCAAGCTTTCCAAGGATTAAATATATTGAATATGCAATGGATATCAGCAGACCCTTCGGTCGAATTGGTTAATTCATTAGCTAATGAAAAGTTAACCTGATTCTTCAGTGAATTATTAAACAAAACTGGTTCTTTCTGCAAATTTGGAATGCTGCAGATATTAGAAATTAGAGAATATCAGAGTTGGAAGGGACTCGGAGGTCTTCCAGTCCAACCCCCTGCTCAAGCCTATACCATTTTGGACAAATGGCTGTCCAATCTCTCCCTAAAAACTTCCAGTGATGAAGCACCCACAACTTCTGAAGGAAAGCTGTTCCACTCTTTTTCCCTTTGACAGGAAAGTTCTTCTTAATTCTAGGATATTTTGGGATTCTAATACGCTTTCTTCTATCAGTTTCGCAGAGGAGTGCTACAAATATTTTCTACCTGCAATTGCCTTGTGCTTCTTCAGTCTCCCAAGTGAGACGTTCCATAAATAAATCTGTCTGAGTGCTTGCATATGCATTGACATCATTATTCCCAGCTCTTGGGCAAACTGGGCTATGGATCTTAGGTGTAACACCTCCAATATGTCTGAAGGGCAATGGGTTGGGAAACATCTGATCTAAGCACCCAAAGGCATTTCTGCCAGAGTGCCTTAATCTGACTCCTTTGGAATTAAAATTGACCCTCATTAAATGTTTGTTTCAGAAACTGACCACTGCTTCAGCAAATCCTCTGCCCCCAACAGTTCAGTTGTTTGCTTGATGACCAACTGCATTAATCGCCACAAAACAGCAAATCTCTAGACTTGCTATTTTGTGGAAATTAATGCAATTGGTGATCAAGCAAATACTGTCGTTGTTAGACTATCATCATCTGAACCAGGGTGAATGTTATTTTCTTTACTAATTCAACATAACTAAAACCTGTTTTGGGAGAAGAAAGCTTTGTATTTAATCATACAAATCGGTAAGAACATTAGTATGGATTTGTGTTAAGATTCGTATAACTCTGGTAAGAGATGCTTGCAATATGAAAAAAAACAAGGTTCATCACACTGAAGATTAGGAAGAAGAAGAAGAATAATTATATCTTTGTGGCTGCCAGTCAAGCTAAATGTTTAGGGATGTGATAGGACAGAGGATACCTTCCTTTTCATTTGTGTCTACACAGGGTGACACACTACGACTCATGGGTGCATTTGGCACAAATGACACCATTGACTTCTTCAAAGGAAAAATAATCCACAAGTCTCTCTTCTTGATGCTGGTGGCAACTGAAGAGGAACTGAAAAGTCCCAGTGTCTATCATACGCATGATCTGAAAGTAAATGATGTAAGTATCTAAAATTAAAAACTATTTCCATTCCATGGCCCTCACCGGTTCCCAGCAGATTGATCTCTTTCATTCATTGCCTCCTCACTCTGGTGACCACACAGAGCAATACATATCTCTTTCAGGGTCTGAGATATTTACCATGTGCCTTGGCTTTCCCTTTTCAGTTTCCTGTCCCAGAGGATGAGACCACCTATGCCTGTACCTTTCTCCCTTTACCCATTGTCAAGACAAAACATCATATTTATAAGGTAACTAGAAAATCAAGCAGGGTGTTCTGCTGGTGAGATTGACAATTACCCCAGACTCTAAGAGCTTTTCACTTGCTGATTCCTTTCTGGTCTGACCTTGTCTTTTTTTCTGTCCAGTTTGAGCCCAGGGTAACACCTCGGAATATAACATTAGTGCACCACATCATAGCATATGCCTGTGGCAATGGAAGTGTGCTTCCCAGTGGAGTCAGTGACTGCTATGGAGCTGATCCTGAGTTTTCTCTGTGCTCTCAGATAATTGCTGGCTGGGCTGTAGGAGGAGGGGTGAGTGTGTGGATCTTCTAAACCAGATTAAATGGTCCTTATTTCTCATTGAGTGTTTTAACCCACTGTTGTTTGTAAACCTACTATATCCCTGGAACAGTCTTGTATTTTTAAAGATTTTATTTCATAGCAATTTTGGGGAATGAGGGAGGAATCACTCGATATTTTGAATTATCTAGTGCAGTGTGATCATGGGTTTTGCTCAGCATGGTTTTCTTTTTGCAGTTGTTGCCAAATTCAATCATATCATCTGTTTTTTGACACAAGGTTGTGAGGTTTTCTGCCTTTTTATGCAGTTTTTCCTAACTATCTGGATCGAGGTTGTTGCAGTTAGTATGCCTTAAATCTCAACAACATCAAGATCCCAACATATCAACCTATGCTACCCACTATAACCCTTGTGGCGCAGTGGTTAAAGTGCAATATTGCAGGCAAATTCTGCCCACAACTTTGAGTTCGATCCTGATGGGGCTTATCCTTCAAAGTCAATAAAATGTTGGCAGCAATGTGCAAATAATGCTTTTACATTGTATATTGCTCAGAGAGTGCTATGGGTGTTATATAAGTCTAAGTGCTATGGCTATATTTATATGTTCTCTCTCATCTGGCAAGAAATTTAGTGGCATGACTGTCAAGTGATTCTCTCTCTCTCTCTCTCTCTCTCTCTCTCTCTCTCTCTCTCTCTCTCTCTCTCTCCTCCCTCCCTCCATCCCTCCTTCCCTCCCTCCCTCCTTCTCTCTCTCCTACTTCCATAAATAAGTCCTACATGTTCCCAGATGAAACTGGAATCTCCATAGGGACTCCAATTGATCCCCAATGGATCCGACTAGAAATTCATTACAGCAATTTTGATTTAATTCCAGGTAAGCAAAAGTGCAGTGAATTGATTAAGGGAAAGATTAGAGGCACAAACAGGTATCCAAGACAGAATGGAAAGAAGTACATGTTATCAGGATTCAAAGATTCAAATTCCAGATGAAAAGAAATGAATATCTGTAGAGTATGTTTCCAATATCTATAAGGGATAGATCAACTGAGCAAGAGAAACAAAACTGTACCAAAAGCTCTACAATTTTATTTGAGAAATATGTAGTTTCCCAAATAGCAATCTTACCAAGGTGAGTTAAAGGGGGGGGAGGACTGTTTAAGTGAGAGGAGGCAGCATAGTCAGTTCAAAGATGACTAGATAAAACCATGAAAATTTCCCATGATTTCATCTAATCCAGCTGTAATTTCTAAGCAAGGCATAATAAAAAAAAAGGTTTCTTTGATGCTTATTCTGGGTCTCTGATACAATACTGAAATGAGTCCATTGGAGTTGGGCAGTTAATAAATTCAGATTAATAAATGTATGTATCAATGTATGGTTCCTAAATGAATGGAACCCATGGATTTTAGGTGAGTAGTCAAATGCTGTTTCACTCAATTCTGTTATTTCTTTTTCTTAAGGCTTAATTGATAACTCAGGTCTGAGAATATTCTATACTTCGGAGCTTCGTCCATATGACATGGGGGTGATACATACAGGAATTTACACTTTTCCTGTCCATTTCATCCCCCCTCAAGCAGATTCTTTTATGTCTTACGGACTCTGCAATACCAGTCGTTTTAATGAGGTAAGCATAGCAGTCTTTAATTCATCCCATCATAATCATCTCTAGTTATCTTTATTGAACTCTTGAGTTCGGTTGCTCATTCTTATCAAAAGCCTACAGTGGGGAGGCTTCCTTCCTCCCTTCCTCTTTCCTGTTTGTTTGTTTGTTTGCTCTTCAAGTCTGTGTTAACTCATGGCGACATCCTGGAGTAGTCCCTGCAGTTTTCTGGGCAAAATTCAAAACTAGTTCATCATGCCCTTCTTTCCAGGGCTGAGAATGACTGTCTCAAAATTACTCAACTGGCTTTGTGCCTAATGCTGGACTAGAACTCATGATTCCTGCACCAGCAACTTAAATATTACACCAAATTGGCTCTCAATATTAGGCCACCTAAAACATTCCACAAGAGTCCCTCCTAAGCCTCTTATCAGAAAGCTAGTCTGAGGAAACTGACCATCTGAGCAATGAAGTGGTGGAGAGATAAAACTCCTTGAAAGAATTGGTTAAAAGGATGTGTGTGTGATCCAAGTGCATTCAGCAGATGAGGTGGGAAGATTTGATGTTGTCTTGGGTCAATGTGTTATTGCTTGCTCTCACCATGGAAACATTGGAAAGAGATGGGAGATGGAACACTTTTCCAAATGATAGGAAAGTAAAAAGTTATTCCAGCTGTTTCTTCTTCCTGTTTCCAGCCACAATCCCAGTGGTGGGATTCAAAAAGTTTTACTACTGGTTCTGTGGGTGTGGCTTGGTGGGTGTGATGTGGCTTGGTGGGCGTGGCAGGGTAAGGATACTGTAAAATCCCCATTCCCTCCCCACTCCAGGGGAAGGTTACTGCAAAAATCCGCATTTCCTCCTAATCAGCTGGGACTCGGGAGGCAGAGAATAGATGGGGAGGGGCCAGTCAGAGGTGGTATTTATCAGTTCTCCAAACTATTCAAAATTTCCACTACTGGTTCTCCAGAACTGATCAGAACCTGCTGAATACCACCTCCGTACAATCCTTAAGGCTGTGCATAAGTTTTAAAAGAGATCAACCCACTATTCTTGTGTCTCCTGTAAAAAACATCAAGATTTGGTCCTGCAGACAGAGTAGATGTGAAGATAAATATGTTATCTTATAATCCTGTTGAGTAATAACAGAACTGGTGGATGGAGAGGAACACATAAGTAGGGACGTTTCCTCCTCCTGCTGTTTTTCATCCCAGATCCAGTCTAAAACTAGTTCATCTCTTTTCTTCTCCAGATCAATGGGAATCCAGTTCCAGATATGCATGTCTTTGGTTATTTACTCCATACCCACCTAGCTGGAAGAGGACTGAGAGGTATCCAATACCGGTAAGCAAACTTTTTAGGGCAGATGTAATAGCAACACAATTCCCCCCCCCCCAACTAAAACCAATATGGGAATGGCTTAAAAGCAAAAACTGAAGAACTCTGATTTTCCATCGTTATGGCTGAGAGAGCAGTACATTTCTTGGCAGTATGCTGGTAGTCTTGTCCAATATAAACACAAACACCAAAATGGAAAGAGTCTCTATGAAAGCACTATTGTCCACCTAGATATAATTTTCTTGGCTGTGGTCAAACCTAAAAGGTAGGAAAGACAAAGTGGACAGGGATCTAGCACCCAAGCCACAAAACAGGGGCATGTTCATAAGGCCAACCAAAGAAAGCGGCTGTAATTGTACAGGTTTCAGGTTGGGTGTTTCCTTGACCTGTTCAGTCAAGAGTTGCTTCATTGGTAGTTGCCCTGTGCCTTTATTCCTTTAACCTTCCTTAACCTCATTCTTTAAAATCAAGATAAGACCCTGATAGCAACTATGTCACTGTTTCTAATGCAGAAACATTTGCCACCAATTTTCCCTAAAAAACCAGCTGAGATTCCTTGGCCTCATTCAGATCCTACTCCTGCAGACATTGACTTTCTTTTTCCCTCAACAGAGGACTGTGGGAGACACCATCCTGACACTGACCCATGCCCTAGAGAGCTCCCCATGCCAAAGAGAACAGCCAATATCCTAACAAGAGAGGCTTTGTGCTACATGCTGATGGAGCCAAGGCTAATGTGAAGACACAGCCATAAAATTCTTTCTTCTAATCCTGTAAATAAATCAATACATTGACATTTGAGCTGCAGTGATCTTTGGAAACATTTCTCTGGAAATTATTAGATCATGGTTGTTCTTACACCCCAAATATAACCATCTCTGCAGCGTGAGCAATGATCAATCTCACTGATATTGTCTCTATGTACAGGAATGGAAAACAGTTGAGGATCCTCTGTGAAGACAATAAATATGATTTCAATCTTCAGGAAACAAGAGACTTGAAGAAGCATATTATTCTCAAACCAGTACGTCATTCTAAGATATCTGTTTGAGTTAGAGTTAGGCAATAAGCCCCTTATTATGGAGACCCCATATTCTCTCAGATTTCTAATGACTGCTTTGTTCACAGGGAGATGATTTCCTGGTAGAGTGCCACTATCAAACTAAAGAACGGACAGAGACAATATTTGTAAGTCTTCTCTGAATACTTAGGATAGACAGAATGGTGGATAGACCATGTTTGAAAATTAGATCAGGCTGATCCTGTAATTGGGTATGTCTAATCTAATGAAGACAAGTATTAGGAATGAAATGGTAGCAGTCTTCCAGTACCTGAGGGATTGTCACAGAGAACTTATTATCCAAAACATCTGAGGGCACGACAAGAATGGGTGGAACACCATTAAAGAGAGATTTCACTTAGAACCAAGGAGAATTCTCATGTCTGTACGAACAAATAAACCACTGGAACAGCTTGTTTCCCAGAGTTCTAGGTACTCTATCACTGGAGGTTTTTAAGAAGACATTGGACAACCATTTGTCTGAAATGGTATAGGGTCTCCTGCTTGAAAGACCTTCAAGATCCTTTCCAACCCAATCACTTTGTGTTCTATGTTCTAACCTTATTCCCACAACAAAAGTTTTCAGGATAAGCTGAACTGAAGCTCCTACACAATCTACTTCTCTTCCATGAAACCTTTCTTTTTCTTTACTCAGGGAGGCCCAAGTACCCTGAATGAAATGTGCCTGATATTCCTCTTCTACTATCCTCGCAACATCATATCCAGCTGCCTAGCACTCCCAGACATTCAATATGTTGCCAATCAGCTTGGTCAGGAGGCAAATGAGTGAGTGCTTCAGGCTAGGCCCAAGAAACTATGCTTGGAAATCATAGCGGGAGAATGTGTGAGGAAGGCTTACTACCAAAGCATCATAATGTCAAAGCACCCTGGACAACTAGTTACCACTCCAATTATAGAATGCAGAATCCTCCGTTTTTTCTGATGTTTAATAGGGAATGGGATGCCAGCAGAGAAACCAATCTGCACAGATCTTGAAGGGAAGCATCCTAAGGGAACATCTGTGGTTTGTGCAAATGATATACACCTATATATCAGTATAGATGAACCTCTGTATAGCAGGAGTGTAAAACCTGTATCATCAGAGTGGAGACATCAACTTGAACTATATTTAGCTAATGTAATCCATTTAAATCCAATTAAGTCAAATGTTTGTCCTATTCCCTGCTCAATTTGGGGGGGGGGGGTCCCCAGCATGCTTTTCAATGTTTTGCAGAGGGTCTCCCTTAACTCATACGTAGTGCCAGATGCAACTTTGAGATTGAAAAAATTGTCCAATACTGCTATGGGGGAAAAAATAAGCCTTTCAAATGTTCTGGGTGTAATTTGAATGGAGTCTAGCAGTAACTGGTTGAGCTGGAGACTGCATTTAATTACACACCCATTATTCCTAACCATTAGCTAGGTCGTTACCATCCTCTCCTCTATTAGTTGCCTGTTTTCAAGCATTAGCTTTTGTGGATGCAGCTTTTTCTGTCTCCATGTCTCATCTTGGTATCTGTACGCAACTCCCTATGTTGTGATTTCACCCTGCAGCGCAACAGAAGGAATGATGGCCATCAACTCTGTACAATGGGACAATGAAACTATCAAGAAAGCAGAGAAAGCATGCAAAGAAGCACCTCAGATTATTAACATAAAAAACATTGATGTAAGTAGGCTTTAAATACTGGAGGAAATACAATTGTTGAACTGGAAATGAAATGAGACAACTTGCCACGGCCAACTCATCACTGCCAACCCACCATGGAACAACTCGCCAAACGACAATTCAACAATTTGATTTAATTATTTAAAATATTTTAATTTTTGTCATTCACATTTCATTTTGGGGCTCTTTTTGCACCCTTTCTTAAATTATTTTATTGTATCATTTATTTGATATTAGTGTAACACTTATTCCACGGTGAGTTGTCTCACAGCAAGTTGGCCATGATAAGTTGTTTGTGGTGAGTTGTCATAGACCCAACTGGAGAAGCTAGAAAATGGAACAATAGATAGCTAGTCTTGGATCTCCGTGAGGTTTATACCTTCCAATCTCTCTTTATTCTGAACATGGTGTGAAGAATAGCAATAAATTAGGCAGCATCTTTCCAAATTTTATGCAACTGAAGCTGACATATTGTTAGTTTCAACTCTCATCAAAGGGAACACAGACAAAGGCGACATGTAGCTCAAAACAAAAATAGACCAGGTAATTGAAAAGCATTTATGGGCTTCCTTTTCCCATTCCTTTTCAGCCAAATTGGTCCTTTGTCCATTTTCCTCTTTGGATGGTCTTCTACATTTGGCTTTGCCTTAGTTCATTCCTTGCTTGACCTCTATCTTCTTCTAGATTAAAAATCCCTCTTTTTGTTCAGATTCTGACACAGTAGCCACTGAAAATTGGGACAGGAAAAAGATGTAAAAGTGTATTCTTTTTTTTAAAATCTGCAGTAAACCTTTTTTCTCAATTGTAAATAGGTAAACCAACCACATGTATCACCTTCTAGTTCCAAGTCTTCTTTTGACTTGGTTGGGTTCCAACTCATTTTCAACCCATTTTTAGAAATATATTCTTCTATGTTCCATTCATCTCCTTGGAAAGTTTTTTTAAAATACAAAGATGGTTATCTGCCAGAAAATGTATAAATATTTAAATAAGACATCACACTCAGTACATTTCCAGCATCACATTTTCCTAAAATAAAACAAACAAACCTGGAATAAGCAGAGTATTGAAATAGTCACTCCTGCTAGTGGTTTTTATTTTAACATTTAAATTAGGTCTGTCTATTCTAATTTCACCTAGAAAAAAATAATGACCTTGTCTTGCCCAAAGACTGGGGTCCTTAACCAGAGGTCTTTTTACTGTATACATACGTGTGTGTGTGTGTGTGTGTGTGCGTGCAGACACAGATACATATACATATACAACTTTCACTGATCTCTAATTGAAATTTAGCTTGTATTGTAGGTGATTTAACAAACCACAAGCCTATATATTACTATTATTTGTTATTTTTTAAATAATTTGATAACTGTATTTGAACATAATGGGTTCCCTTTCTAACAAAATATATTGATATTGTTATAACACACAATATACATATACATAATGTAATATAACAAGATACATGTGTTTTATTATAAACTAGTTTTATGAACTTAAAGACATTCTTCTGACCAAAGCATTGTACGTTTCTTGAAGCTCTCAAATAATCCAGGGTTTAAGAATCCTTTCCTTAAGAAGATGGGCAAGAGCCCAACAAGTAGGTATTGCCTATCCTGAACATTTTGCTCCTTTACTTGTAGGAGGTGATGATAAACGAAACTGGTTTCATTCCTGATATTGATGTTCCTGAACCAGAACCCTGCAAGTTGAGTCCAAGAGACACAACTGCAACACGTCAACCAGAAGGGCACACCAAGTACAAAGCAATTCCAGATGTGGTTTCCAAAGATGTTAGCACCTTTTAGCCTGCTGTTCATAGCTTTGGGGTTTGTTAGGCTTCTCGTCTTCTCCCCTCCCTCCCCTGGTATGAGTTAAGAGCTACCCTTGCCAGCTTGTAGTCCCAAGCCCAGTTGTGCAACTGCTGTTGTTCTTTACTTTTTTCTGTGGCTGGATGGCTGGGGGTCTACACCCAACCACTTTTTTATTGCTGTGTGTATAAAGTTCAAAGCTGAAACAAGCTAGACAACACTAGGGAGAAGGCCAAATGCCAGTATATCACCTGGAATTTAGAGAGGACCTATCCTTCTTTTCAATTTCAAGCCAATCCTTCCATACTGTTTTCTACACTGGGAAGAAATAGGGCATCAGTCATGGGATAAACAGAGAATAAGAGCCCAGGGCAAATGTGGGCAACCAGTGAATTTTATAGCAGACTTCCTCAACCTGATATCTCCAAATATATCATCTGGATTGGAATTCCCAGCCAACGTAGCCAAATTCCTTGCTACCTGGGAGGTTTGAATATATGGAAGATACCTGGGTAAAAAAAGGGAACTCTTAAGTATTCTCTTGTGTTCAACCATGTGCCTTGCATTGATTGTCTGGGAAGGCAAGCAAAATGCCTTTATTGGAAGACCATTAGAAAGCAGTCTGAGGTAACCCACAGTAATAACATCCACAGCTGAAACAATACGCACAAGGAAGTGGAGCAGTTAAGTTGGCCCTTGACTTGAGTAAAAATGAATTCATACATGAACCCAACACATAGTATATTTAAGTATATTAAAATGGAGAAAATGATTGGTAGAAATGCAATAGAACATTAAATCTTATAAAAATAGAACACAGTATTGTGCATTTTGATATGTGAAACAAAGGACTGGATTTGCCACTCTTATCATTAGCAATTCAATTCTGTTTTGAAGGTTCCACTAGAATAAAAGGATGGGACAGACATATAATAAAAATAATATCTACCTTTAGTGTAATAAAAACAAACATTACAAGAGCATTTCTACTTTTCCTTAGCATATCCAACATCCAATATATTAACAGTTGTAATGTTAAGATCTTTAATGATAGTTTCTCTGTAAATGTGATTAAAATAAGATTTACTTTCATATTTTATATAATTTTTAACCAAAAATTATAACATTTTGGGATTTTTTAAAAATAAATAGATGTAGATTTGGTATGGAAATGTTCAGCTGATTAAAAATACAGATACCTGATTATGACAATCAAACATAAATTTTTATGTGATTCGTGCACATGTTTCTGTCTTCTTTAATATACAGTACTTGCAAGTTGTCTTCCAAACCACTAGTTTGGAGACAGAATAGGCTAGGTCTGTGCTCCTTTGATACAAATTAAAGACTTGTCTCTTGATGGTTGACCATTAAAGCTATCCGCCCCTCTGCTGTCCCTCACCCCAATTTCTTCGTGAAAATTGAGCTATACCCATATGGACATGTAGACATGCAGGTGTTTAATAATACAAATATTTGTCAATTGCTTCATTATTAAAACAGCTGAGTCCATCCAAATAGCGGTGCTGAATTCTCTCCTGAATGATATACTTTCACTTGCCAGTAGATCAATATGCCCATATTTTCACTGCTTCTCTGCATTCAACCTACAGGTACTTCTTGACTTACCCCCAAAATTGGACCCAACATTTACATTGCTAAGCAAGGCAGGTGTTAAGTGAGTTTTGCCCCATTTTATGACCTTTCTTGTTAAAGAAATCACTGCAGCTGATAAGTTAGTAACACAGATGTTAAGTGAATCTGGCTTCCCCTTTGACTTTGCTTGTCAGGAGGTCAGAAAAGGGAGATCACACAACCCTGGGACACTACAACAGTCATAAATACAAGTCAGTTGCCAAGAAACCAAGTTCTTTATATCTTTTCTTAAGCGATCCTCGCCTTGTAATCCTCTTTTCCCTCTCCAACATATTATCAGAAGTGCCTCCCATTTCCAATTCAATCATTCTGATTCAAAAACTATTGTCTAGCCCTGAACCGACTAAGAGCTATTTAATGCTTTGATAGAAAGTGGTAGGACAAGATCAGTTCTCAATAGGTTTTGGCTGCTTATAGATTATTTGACTGATTTCTGAAAAGGCTTGGTCTATCCTGTCCATATGTAGTCATAATCTGATAGAATATACAGGTAGACCTTGACTTACAACAGTTCATTTAGTCATAATTCAGAGTTACGACGGCACTGAAAAAAGCGACTCATGGCCATTTTTCACACTTATGACCATTACGTATAAATCATGGTCAGGTGATTTACATTTGGATGCTTGTCAACTGGTTCATATGGGACCAGGTGATCACCTTTTGCAACCTTCTGACAAGCAAAGACATATTCACTTAACAATCATGTTACTAATTTAACAACTGCAGTGATTCACTTAACAAATGTAACAAGAAAAGTTCTAAAATGGGACAAAACTCATTTAACAAATTTCTCACTTAACAATATAAATGTTGGACTCAATTGTGGTTATAAGTTGAAGACTGCCTGTACTTAATTCTCTCATTTACCCATCCCTATCCTACCTATTGTACTTAATTTTCCAACTGCATTACATGAATCTGAAAATCTGCAGCATACAAATATATTTCTAGTAAATACTCGAAATTTGCAAATTCTGACTTGTAGAATTCCATCATAAAATAGCTGATTCCATTCCATTACTTATATATTGGCTGTAAGCATATTTCATTTTTTAGAAACCCATGACTTCCCAAACTGGCTGAGGCAAGTATTTGTATAGCCTTTATTGTCATTGTACATCATGTATGTGAAATTGGTTTTAGCCTCACAGCTCAATCCATGACAAAAAATACAAACAACATAAATAGTATAAAGAATAATCCCTATGCAAGTGATGCAAGTAAATACTGCCCTATGCTTATGCAGTAATCTAGGAAAACTGTTTCCATATAAATTAACAACTCCTGTACATTTACACACACCCAAAAAAAAACCTCCAAACCTTGTTCTTTTTACTCTAGGAAAAGATGAGAGACACTTTAACATGATCAACCATTCCTCCCTCAATCATTCTCAAGAAACTTCATCCACATTATTTTGAATATTTTCATAACTATTCAGATGTCAGTGTACTATTTGCATGGACATGTTTAAAAATCTGTAAATGTATACAGAAAGTCTCCCACCAATTAGTTTTGGTATTTCTGGCCAATAACCAAGTACAGAAAACTTACCAGCCAATCAGTGCTTTGTGACTGATCGTTCACCAGGCGTCTCACTTCACCACTCGGGTCCACACCTAAACATGAAAACCTCTCCCTTTCTACAAACAAAAGGTAATAAATCGCTTGGATTTTGTCATGTGCAAAATGTTCCATTTTGTTCCATTCTGTCCAGGGACAGAACCTTCTGGGAAACTATTCCATTTTAATTCCAGTTTACATTGGAAATTCCAAGATGGGCCCTGGCCATTTTGTTTTTAATGTAACAGGAAGCGATGTGATAAATTGGACCTATTCCAGCCTCAAAACAGAACATTTTGCAGGGTGGCAAAGCTTTCACTTGCTGACATGCTGGCAGTGCTGTATGTAGGCTGTCTTCCTGTGGTGGATTCCTGCCAGTTCAGACTAGTTCGGCGTGAGTCACTGGAACTGGCAGCAACCCAGGCCTGCCATGTCCCCAAACTGGTTCTCCAAGCAGTGCCTTTGGCACCGCCATCTTCTTATTTGTTTCTGCACATGCGCAGAGCAATTTTTATTGGAAGGAGCATGTACATACAGCACACACAAGTGCGTGCACGGCCAGGCCATGAGTGAACCGGCACCAATGACTGCTGGAACCCACCCCTGCTTCCTTCCCTACTCATGGCAGCACCCAGGCAGTTCCTAGGAGAGGGAAAGTGACCTGAATGAGGAATTCCTCACTTTTTTCAGTGCCATTGTAACTCTCAACGGTCACTAAACAAACTGTTGTAAGTCTATCTAATTTCCCCCCCAATATTTTGCCTCAGCTTTCCTTTGAAATTTCTCTAATCGCTTCACAACTCTGAAGCCTATCCTTCAGGAGTGGAGTCATAACGATAACTCTGTTTGTTTCTGTTTTGGGGCATGATATCAAAGTTAGAGATTTTTATAAATTCAGAGAGGATACAACAGGGGTGGGTTCCTGCCAGTTCTAACCTCTTCTATAGAAGAGGTTTCACAAATCTACAGTGCCATTTAGAACTGGTTCCAGCTCCCTCCCCCCGCCCGTTCCCACATCATCAAGATGAAGAGCGAGAGGAGGAATTCTGGGAGTTGAAGTCCACAAGTCTTAAAGCTGTCAAGTTTGAACACCCCTGGGGGTTTTTTTCTAAAGGGTTAGGGGTGCAAGGGTCTTTTAACTTGACAGCTTTAAGACTTGCACACTTCAATGCCAGAGTTCCTGAGCCAACATTTTGGTTGCTAACCAAGAGCATTATTAAGTGAGTTTCACCACATTTTACAAGTTGGCCATGCCCACCCAGTCACATGGCTGTCAAGCAACTCCCACCCAGTCACATGGCTGTCAAGCCACTCCCACCCGGTCACATGGCCGGCAAGCCACTCCCACAAAGCAGGCCACACCTACAGAAGAGGTTCTAAAACATTTTGAAACCCACCATTGGGATACAAGGACACCTTTAAAATATATGGAAATAACTGATAATTTTCCCATTGGAGGGAAAAAAAAGTTGTATCTATATGAAATAATAGACATTTTAGAAGTAAACTTGCAAACTGGGATTTGAAACAAAATAAGAATTTGTTCTGCTTCTGTGAAGCATGCAGTTTCATATTTCACTTTATCTGAAGTACAGGTTGTGAAGCTTGTTACTTCGAACCAAGTGTGTATTTTTCTTTTGTTTTTCTTCCTAGTTTATAATATTTGGAAATTTAAAATAGAATATAGTTGCTATTCGCAAGCCCATTTCTGAAGAAAGAAGAAATATCTGCATTTATTAGGGCAGTGAATGCTTCAAAATTTATTTAGAAAACATTTAAGTACAGCATCTCTCTCCTGGTCATTAAAAATGTGTAACTTTTTTCACTTTGAGCCTGAAGTCACATTATCAATACAGATAGTCCTTAACATAAGACTGCCACAGAGCCCAGAATTACACTCATAACTTGTTGCTGTCGTAAGTTGAGGCATCTGTGACTGGACCTAAATTTTCAACATTTTTACAGTAGTTGTTAAGCAAATGCTATAGTCATTAAGCAAACACTGAAGTCATTAAATGAATGCCAGGACACTGCTGTTCTGTCATAAGTCAGAAGTAGGGATATGCAATCACCATAACTCCTAAAATAAGTCAGAAGTAGCTCTGGGGCAGTTCCTCATAACTTCAAATAGTCATTGTACAACCAGTCATAAATCAAGGACTGCCTACAATGAATGGCTTGTTTAAATACAATAAAATGTACCTGTAGAGGTGGTAGAATCAAAAAGTTAGCAATTACCACTTGCATAGGAGGAGCTTTTCAAGTCACAAAAATTAAATAATTGTATTTTATTAGGGAAAACCCTCATTGCTGTCAGATCTATCAGGGGAGAAGAGGACCTGTCCTGTCCCTTCCCAAGCCAGGCCACGGCAGGAGGCGATGTATGTCTGGCATGGCCCTTAAGCAGCAGCAGAGGCAGTGGCACCAGCCCAGCCAGCAGTCGCTCCCTCACGGGCCAGACTCATTGTAGCCATGTCCCAGTGAATAGCCCCAACTATAGCCCCAACATCCACTGCTACATGTCCCACTTGGGAGGAATGGGAAGGGGAGTGGAAGTCCTGGCTGCAACCAGAGCCTCGGCAGGCCAGTGGGGAGTATACACATTGACTCCTCCCCTCCCTGGAGCATGTGCATGTGCCCCCAAGAGACAGGCAGGTGGGCAGGAACATAGCCAGTCTTCTTGGAAATGTGGACACCGCAATGATTGGGCAAGCGAGGCTCAAATGGTGCCTGCTCTGCTTCCTCGACATTCCCACCAGGCCATGGCAATGCATGAATAGATACATTTTGGTTTGCAGAGGGGAGGTATTTCTATCCTATACTTCTGCTTCTGCTAAAGGAAAAACAACTCAGGGCAATCCCATTCCCAGGCCAGCTGGCAGGTCTCTCAGAGCCTCCATGTGTTCACTCTTAAAAAGGGCTCGTGGCTAGTTTTAATTGGCCCTTCATTCTCTCCCCAGACGTGTCAAGATGGAGAAATGGACGCCAAGCGTCCAATTATGGAAAGCTCCACTGAGTTGGTAAGGGCTGACCCTCTCCTCATCATGCTAATGGCAGAAGCCCTGTCTCTACGAATGTGTTGATATGCCAACAGACAGAATCGTTGCATTGTTATTCCAGGATCCATTGGAAGAATCCCTTCCATGTACATCCCCTCCGGATGTACAGAGGCTGTGTCCATCAAGGTAGGTAGCACCTGGGAGGGAGAAGACCCCTGCTGGTTCACAAGGGGCTTGCAGGGGAAAAAAGATGAACAGACCAGGTGGCTCATCATGGAAAGGGAAAGCTGAGCTAGCTTGAGAAATTTAAACATTTCTCCTTCTTCCGCTGGACAGTATGTCAGAATCCTTGGAACAGAAGCCCCTGCCCTCAGAGGTAAGAAGGTTTTGGCAATGGGGCCGAGGGAGGCTATGCCACAAGTCCTGATAGGGGAGGAGGAAATTGTGCAATATATCCTCCTAGGCTTAAGGCTTCCAAAGGTCCTCTTTCTCTTGGCACGTAGGGGCTGAATGCCTTGATGCTGCCATTTGCAGGATTCTATGAAGGTCCTGGTGGGCTCCACATGCAACAGCCTAGAGGACATGGACTCCCTTGATGAGCTTCTGGATGAGGTGTCAGAGGGAAGCTGGGAAGAGGATGCAGTGGCTTCTGATGCCGGTGATTCTTCCAGTCCATGGGTAAGAAAGTGTTTTCTCTTGGGAAGGGTTGGAGGCAAAGAGTAGAGAGCCTATTTTTTTCATCCCCATTCAATAGGCCCTCTTTTAGGGACTTGTAGGTCTCTTTTGCCCTCATGGCTAAAGAAGAATCACTGTCGTGCCCAGGATTCTCCTGACTCGGAAGCCACACTTGCAGACCTTAGCAGCCTGGACAAAGACTCCCTGGACCTCTCCCTTGAATTTAAAAAGGTATCTATTTCAGATTCTCCATGTCAAAGAGTCTTTTGCATCCTAGTGAAGCAATGAGCTATGCCATGCAGGGCCACCTAAGGCAGACAGGTCAGAGTGGAAGGTGCTGATACAAGGTGGCCCACTGGAGAAGGAAGTGCCAATCCTCTCCAGTACCCTTACTAAGAAAACCCCATAAAAGGTTTCAAAAGGCTAAAAGCTACCAGTATGATGCCAAAAAATAAACCCCTCAGATCGGAAGATGTCCAATATGCTACCTAGGAAGGGCAGAGGGTGATGACAGGTAACTCCAGAAAGAGGAAAGTGTTTGTACTTTTATAGAAAGTGTGTGGTACTAATAATAGCCTTTGATTCCTCCCCCAGATGCTTCCCTTCCAAGGTCCCTTCCAACTCTGTTGTTCTGTTCTGTTATTCTGCTTCAGCAACGGAGACAGATGGCGGAATCACCATCACCGTAAGGAGCTGCTTCCCACCCACCCACCCGGAACTTTCCAAAACCCAATATATTAAAGTAGTGGTTTTAAAATCTTTAATAATAATTACTTTATAAATAATAATTGTAAATAAAATAAGTTATTATAATATATTATTAGTATATTTTAATAGATATATATATATAATAAGAAAATATTCATCTGATTAAGTGTTTATTTAAAAAAAGGATAGTTGCAAATGTTTCTGTCATCTTTAGTGTACTTGCAAGTTTCCTTCCAAATCACTAGGGGGCAGGCTGGGCCTGTGCTACTCTGAAAAAAATATTTTGATGTTGTGGCTTTACCATTAAAGCTAACAGTCCCTCTGGTGTCCCTCACCTCAATTTATGCCTGAAGATTGAGCTATACCTATATGGACATGTAGACATGCAAGTGTCTAATAAATGTAAGTGTTTCTCAATTACTTCATTATTGAAACAACTATCAGTCCACCAAAATTAGGGGGGTTGCTGCAGTGGTGGGTTCCAGAACCTATTGCAACCGGTACGATGCAATGGGCCCCTGCATCTCCCACATACACACATGCAGCGCGCATATGCATCCTTACCTCCACGACGCCTCCAAGACGCCGTATGCTCCATATGCCGAAGCGCCAAAAAGCTCAAATACATGTAAGGAGTTCAGGCGGGCTGGTGGGCCCTCCAGAGCACCAAACCAGAACAATACGCGGTGCTCCCTGCAGGCACTGGTACGCCCATACCGGGGCGTACCGCCTCCAACCCACCACTGGGTTGCTACATTATCTCCTGAATAACCTTTTCTTGCCAGCACATCAATATGCTATATTTGTATTACATCCACTATATTTTGTCCTGACTATTTTACCAAGACAAATCTGCTCATGCTTTGTCCAAGACATTCCTTCTCTCTTAGTCAATGCCTTCTTATGTTGGAAATTTAGCCTTGAAGAATCTTCCTTACCTTAATGATCTCCAATTTTATTCTTCTGAATTTCTTGCCAATATGTGGAAATCCCCCACCCAAGCCAGAACTGACTCTTTTGTGGGGCTATATATTTGATCCAGATCTACAAGTAGTAAATCAGTACTTCATTAATCAGTAGTAAACTGATTAAAAATGTAATGTTTAAATATGTCGAGTTCTTCTACCTATATGGGTAATCTGTCTAAGCATACTTGTGATTTTACAAAATTGTAATCGAAATGAAATGAAGAATTGCTGCAGCTCAAACAAAACCATAAAAAATGAAAACATAAAATAAAGCAAGAGCAGTCATGCCATCTTCAATCTCCGAAGTCTGAGGGATTCATTCAAGGTGAATTCATTAGAGTTGTATAGTGCTCAGATTTGATTCCAAAAAGGTGATTCAGAGTCCCGCACTTCTTTTAACACACTGGCATCTTTTCTTGGGATGGCACAGCAATTCCTCCCTGTTTCAGCCATGTATCTTAAAGCGATAATCAACATCTTTCTAACATTTAGAAAGAAGCTAAATAAACTCTGATGTTAGAAAAGCTGACTAGGACCAAATTCAGATCTCCAAATATCCCTAAAGTAAACTTGGGTCATTTTTCTGATCTGAGCCCAAATCACCTCACAGGATTGTTGCGCAGTTAAAATGGGAGGAGGAGAACAAAACACACTCTTCCAATTACGTTCTCAATACTGCTGTCATATGCATGTAGATGCACATGTAAAAGCACATGTCAACTTTTAAAAGGAGAAATAGCATATCTTAAGAAAGGCAGCCCCATAGTCTAACCCAGGGGTGTCCAAACTTGGGAACTTTAAGACTTGTGGACTTCAACTCCCAGAATTCTGGGAGTTGAAGTCCACAAGTCTTAAAGTTCCCAAGTTTGGACACCCCTGGTTTAACCAGCTGAGAAAATTTCCACAGCTATATTTATGAAATGAAGAAGTAAACGTGGTCCAAGGGAAGCAAATGAGGAAGGAAAATAAGACTCCTTTAAGAGCTAAGAAGACATAAATGGCGCAATGAAGTCTTCTTACGCACAAAGAGAAAGAATTCTACGGTGGAAGAAAACAGAGGCAGTATCTCATTTGCTCTTAGGTGAGCTTATTTTGTTTCTTTTTCTCTAAGAACCTCTCTGGGTTGTTTCAGATCAGTTTAACTTTCTCTGGGATTCATGGTCAATTAAATTGACATGGACATTTAAATCTTCCATTCAGAATGGAATGATGGAGAATTTGGATGGACTATATTCATAATTTGATAACAAATTGCAGCACCTGACAGAATGGCTTTGACTGTAATAGGAAGTAAAATGGATGACTTTGCCCAGTACCAGGTTTCAAAACTTAGCTCTTTATGTTTGGGGTGTTAATTAAGAATTGCCCCTTTTCTCTTTTTGTCTGCCCTTCTAATTGGGACTGTTTGAAGGTCAGCACCTCATGACATACCAATTTAAGATATCACACAGCGGAGACAGTTTAGATTCTTATTTAACTGTTCCAATTTTAAAGCTGTTTTCCCTCTTCTTCTCCTGATAAAACTTTGGTCATAGGCTTGAGCTACTATGCTTGCTTGATGAGATGCTGAGACATGAATAGGGAGTGGGATGTGCTCAATTCTATTGGCATTTGAGGCTGCTATGGACATGCTCCTTTCCTTTCAATTGCCTGGAGTTTGAGTATCAGTTCCCAGAGAGACTGGGCAGATGTATAAGTATGTGCATGGGTTGGGTTGGATTGGGTTTGGTTTGGTTTGATTTGGTTTGACTTGTTTTGTTCGGGCAGTTGGTCTTTGGACAAAAGAAACACTGTCAATGACTTTGGTCCATTGGCAAACCCCATCTTTGTCTGCCTTCTCTCCCTACTTCATGTTTGTCATTTTCTTCCCCAGCTTTCCTGTTCTTTCTGCTCTGTGGTTGGACGTAGGTGTGTCAAAAACACAATTCCATTGCTCAGCAAATCTGGTTAAGGTAAGAGGAAGAGAGGAAGCAAGCTTCCTGTAATAACCAGCTGCAGTTGAGCAAGACATGACGAATGGGGGATGTGGTTTTGCTTAACACATAACCACGTCATTGGAGAAGGAAACAATGGAATGAAGCAGAAAGTTGGTGGGGGAGGAGGAGGAACTGCCAAGAGGGGCTTTGAGATGAAAGAGGCAGCACTAGGACTTGGAATCTATAGAGAGAAACCTGTGGGATTCTCTCAAAGAATACCTCCTTTCTACATGATATCCTCTGTTCTCTGCCTACTATGCTCAAGGCTTTTGGTTGGAGCTGCTTGTCAAGAAACCTGCCTTTCTCCACAATAGGCCAGTTGATTGGTGCAAGAAGCTCCCTTTCCCTATACACACATCTAACACCAACACACATAATGGAAGAAAAGCATGCTGTAGGGGAAGAGGGGAAGACAGCAGGCAATCTCATTTTGAAGCAAAATGCAAGAAATAGGGTCTAATGCTGTAGAGCTATAGATTTTTTTTCAGTTTTGAATAGCTGGCAGACTATTTTGTTTGTGTGAATGAAAATACAATAAAGGAGAAATGAAAAATGAAGTTCCTTCCTCTTTGGCCCACATTTGTCTTCCATGCCTGGAACTACATCTGTAGTCTTGGGATCAACTACACAGCTACATTTCAGAAATCAGGTTCCTTTGGAAAACTGGAAGGTGACTCAAGCCTCCTTCCCAGAGACTTTCTTATGCTTATCCCACACACTCTACCCCACTGCTGACCTTCTTACTGGGGTAGAATAGGGCTATGGGGGCAACACAATTTAAACAGGCATATTGTTTTGCTGAGTCAAAACCTGGAGAAATGCATGTTATTATTGCGAGGAAGAACCCTAAGTCTTGTAAATTTCTGTTGATCAACTGTATAGAGAAAGAATAAACCTGAAATAAAATAAATGGAAAAGGAAGTTCAGAAATTGTAAAATTCATATTCTCCGTGCAGTCATTATCAGTTTACTAAGTAAACGTATTGATTTCCATTTACTAACTTAGTAGTATTTGCCTGATCCTGTAGTAACAAGTACTATACCTCATTTAATTTGACATAGCTCACTTTATATTTCAGATTCAAGCAAAGCCTGACTCATAACTGAAGATTTCAGTCTGAATGCAAAAGGAAAATGTCTTGGTGTTTTGCATCTAAACTACAGACTAATATGGATTGGAAACTCATGGGTACACTAGTGCCAACTTTGATTATTAAGCTAGTAGGCAGTTCTCTGTTCTTTGTATATAGTATGTATTATATTGATTTTTTTATTATCAGTCTTCTAATTTTAGAAAATAATGGTTAATACTGCTTCCTTTGCACGTCATGTCATTCTTGTGATGTGTCCATTTTCAACCATAGCAGTTCTTTTGACCAATGTAGCCCTGACCAAAATTCCATAAGCAAAATATATTGCCATTGTTGTTATTATTGTTATTCTCTCACATACACACAAAGAGAGAGACAGAGAGACAGAGATAGAAACAGAAAGATCTTATTCAAACTTCAATGCTCTATTCCAGGGGTGTCAAACTCACTTTGTCATGCCATCATGTGACTTAGCACAACTTTTTTCCCCTTTGCTAAACCGGGCATGAGCATGGCCAGCGCATGACGCATCCAGCCTGCAGGTCGTGAGTTTGACATCCCTGCTCTGTTAGAACAAGTTACACATCATTTCTATCAGTGTTTTAACTAGCATGGGAAGTTTTTATGGATCATGGAAGGAAATTCTCAACTGCAAAGAGTCGCCTTCTATATGAGAAGGATAATACAGCTGGGAGGAAGTAGGTGGGCTTGAATTTAGTGAACATTTTTTGTGAATGACCGTGATAGCTTTTTAAATGCCTGCTTATATTAAGAGTCATTTGTATTCAGTTTCACAGATCTTCTCAGAAGTCCCCAAAATCACTTCACCAAGAAAAACCAGTGAGTTTGCAATGTGAATGCCACCAGTGAGCTAGCAATGTGATTTCTCCTCCCTGGTATGCACTGAAGCCATTTCTTCGTATTCTTTAGGCTGCTCCTTAAGGTGGACTCTGTATGAAGGAAAGTGCTACCACTTTTCTACACTGCTAAAAACATGGGATGAAAGCCAAAAAGAATGTGTCTCTTTAAATTCTCATCTTGCCATTATCAACAGCAAAGCAGAACTGGTGAGTAGATAGAGTGCATAGTAAAACAAAAAAATTAGCAAGTATTTTGGGACAAGCATTTAAAACTCATTACACTTCCATAAAATAATGTATAACTGCCCCTCTCCCTGGACAAGCTGTCTTGACTTTAGTGCCTGAAAAGGCCTGTTTCGTTTATCCATTGCCATGTATTTAGAGAGCCAGGAGTTCTACAAAGATGTCTGACTGACAACTGTCGTTAACGGCCAATTCTTCAATGTAGTCTGGCTTGTTATTGGCCATTTGGTCCACACTATCATGCTATCCAATGGTGCTCCTTGACAAAATATCCACCACATTGTGTCCGAAGTCCATGTATTTGCTGTATGCTAAATAAATCCCCAGGCAAACAATTTACCTTTAAATGGAAATTAGGGCATAGTTGCAGCACTCCTTAAGCTCTCCTTTTGCTCAAGCCTGTTTGACTCTGGTTCAGTTTAAGAAAATCTAGCCAGAGAGAGCTGCTTTGGCAACAGCTAGCAAAGTATTCAAATCAGGTCTGAAGTATTTAAAAAAAAACATTATTTCTTTCTCTGAAGTATAGGTAGTCCTCAACCTATGAACATAAATTGAGCCCAAAATTCTGTTGCTAAGTGGAACATTTGTTGAGTTTTGCCCATTTTACGACTTTTCTTGCCACTGTTGTTAAGTGAATCACTGCACTTGTTAAGTTAGTAATATGGCTGTTAAGTGAACCTGGCTCCCCCATTGATTTTGCTTGTCAGAAGGTCGCCAAAGGTGATCACATGACTTCAGGACACGGCAACCGTCATAAATATGAGTCATTTGCTAAGCATCTGAATTTGATCATGTGACCATGGAGATGCTGCCATGGTTTTAAGTGTGAAAAATGGTGATAAATCACTTTATTCAGTGACGTCGTAACATTAAACCATCACTAAATTAACTGTTGTAAGCAAGAACTACCTGTATCTATTTTTTTCACTTTTTAAATCCCAACAGTACATTGTTTCATCATTTTTCCAGTCACATGAGATAAAATAACCTCAGGTGACCAGAAAAACAATGAAGTGGTGCACCACTGAATCTATTTTAAAGAAGAAAGCCCTGTGAAAAGAAATTAGTTCAGGAAAAGAAAAATTGTAATTTAAAAACGCACATAGATGTTTGGGATAGATTAAGAACCAGCAACATTCCAGATATTAAACAACTGTATAGCTACCCCAACTATTATGAAATTAGTTTTAAAAGCTGTTCTAGATATTAGATACCATGGCAACTATTCCCTCAGCTGAGATGGTATTTTTGCCTCTGAAAAATAACCGCACAAATTGCAAGGTTTAGATTCTAGAAGAAAGTAACAGCCAAAATATTTTTGAAGTGTTGGTGAGGTTTTTTTTTTTTAATTACTATTTCCCCCCCTTGATTGCGGAAACGTAGTGGTATAACCAAAACATTCTAAAAATACTGTAGAACAGCACAAATCTGGAAGTCCGTTCTCCTCAGCTACTGTGAGGAAATGACTTTCACAAATACTGTGTGTGTGTGGGAGAGATCTTGAAATTAAAATGCTTTTAATTCTGTTTTAATTTTCTTTCCTTAAAGAATATGCATTTGATTGGCCCAATTCCAGAGAGCTTGGAATTGATACTATACTGAAACCAATAAGGAATGCTTTGTATTTATTTGAAATAGAAGCTTTTGTAGAGATAGTGATAAACATGGTACTGAAAAGGATACTGATAACCCAGTTCCAAAGGCTTCTCTGCCCTCCCCCACAGCCACATGACTGCATTTTGGACACTCAGCAACGGGCCCACGTTTATGGCCATTTACAGCATCCCACAATCATGTGACTGTGATTTGCAACCTTTTTGGCAGAAACCAGCAATTTCTTCTAGTTTATGTCCAAAAATGTCCCATAGCCAGAGGTGGATTTGCTTAACAGCTACAGAGTTCACTTAGCAACTAGGTTGTTTGCTTTACAATTGCCACATTCTCTTAATAACAACTGCAAAGAAGATCACAAAACCGGGTGAGGTCATGTGATAACCCAAACACTGACCATCACAACTTACAATCATAATTGGGGGGCCAATTAATGTTGTCAGTCGAGGTCTATCTGTAATGCATAAGGTATGCATGGTTTAGGTTGATGCAATTTGTATGTCACTTATGCAGATAATGTAGGTTTACACAGGGTCTGTCCTTTTCCTTTATTCTATAGATACTTTGAAGGTCCATAACAGAATTTGGTGTCATTGTATTTCATAACATTTTGTTCCTGTGTATCCTATCCAGGCATTCCTGAACAACAAAACCCTAAATGCAGATTACTTCATTGGCTTGAGACGGAGAAATTCCAATGAACAGTGGAAGTGGATTGACAACACAAAGTTTCAGCCTGACATGTAAGTTTTATTAGACTTCTAATCATTATTGTTTACTTAGAGTAGGAGTAGGCCACCTTTGGACAGCTGACTGCATCTGGCAGCAAGTATGGATGTATACCTTGACTGGCCTTCAAGAAAACCATACAAAGTTGATTAAGGAGATGATTAGAGGACTGACACCACAAATGGCAGAAGATATGAGACTGTTTTGCTACTGGAAAGATACAGGTTGATAGATGGAAGAGTATAATTTAAAACTAGCTAAACTTAGCGAAATTTAGTGATAATAGATATAGTTAAATAAATAATTGATAATGATAATAATGTATACAATGTGTAGTGCTATGATAAGTAATAACTGGATATGAATATTGAATGGTACCCATGAAAGGAAGATTAGAAACCCTTTTGGATTATATATAAAGGTTAATTTAAAAAAGAATTAAATTAGATTCATTTAAGTCTTGATTATTAAGGGGGAAATGATATGATGCAGGATATAGTCAAATAATGGAGGGATAATGATAATAATTATACACACACACACACACACACACACACACACATATATATGGGTACAACATAAGGAAATGGGATGTAAATTGTAAACAGTGATTTGGAAAGAAGGACAGAAAACTTTGTTATTAAATATTATGGATGTTTAGCTAGAATAGGACATAAGGATTTAGTGTCATTGGAGGATTTTAGAAATAGTAAATGAAATGGCAGTATGTGGTTATGTATTAAATCTTGGTATATTTTATGATGAAGGATGTTTAAACAATTATAGTCAGATGAAAACGGAAGTATAATGACGGTAACATGTATAAATATTTGAGTTAAAATACTTGAGTTAATATGAATTCTGCTTGATGACTGTGGAAGAGATGCACGAAAGTCTTTTGTAACCAACTAATACACTTTCTACAGTATGTAAAGAAGGAAGATTTTATGTGTTGTGTTTGCTTTGAAAATAATAATAAAAAACTTTTATAAAAAAGAAAAAAAGAAAAACATTTTAAATTCCAAAGCTCCTGACCCTGCTCTTATTTGTGGCTGCACCCATTACTCTGTCCACTGCAGCTTTGGGCATTTAAAAAGGGGCCCCTCTTCACTCAAAGGTAGTCTGCTCCTAACAAAGAATGAAGGGGAAGTCAGTTCTCCATGTCTGTGGCTAGAGCTATTCTGGATTGTTGTGGGAAAAAATATTATTGTATATACTTACAAATAAACCCACCTGTGGATAAGTCGATCCTTGAATTGATAGGTGTTCAGGTATGAGAAAGTGTGATAGAGTAATTATCCCATGGGGTGTGCTGATCTATTGGAAAAGCAACCTAAATGGAGAAGTAACCCATATAAAAAATACACTCGGCTAAAAGAAAAAAGACCGCAGGTTACCTAGATTTAACATGACATATGGCAAATGCTCAGGCATTAATTCACCCGTCATTGGAAGGTGAAATGTATATTCTATTCTGATGGTGTTTTGGGTATCTCTTTCTGCAACTACTAATGTCCAGTATATATAAGTGTAAAAATCTATGACTGCAATTCCCAGCAGAGGTTTGAACTCTCTATAATAACCTCTGGCTATCTGTGACTGAAAAGTCCCAATAAGGATAAAACTGATCACATGACTTCTGGTGAGGGGCATGACCGAATTGTGTGAGCTGAAAAATATATCTTCTGCCTCTAAGATGGGTCAGGCCAGCAAGCATATTCACAAAACCTAGTTATCTTGATGGATTATGTATATCTTTTTATTGCCTACGTTTCAAACTGCTGTGATAAAGAATTTATATGAAATCTTGCCAGTTTTTCACCTCCGTGTATATTTATTTCATTTGTATTCTTAGCTCCCATATAAAAATGAAGTTTCTGACATTATTCATGATTACTACTGTGCTCCATTTCCTGTAAATAAAGTTCTGTTTTTTTTCAATTTCCCTACATAGATTTAAAGTTCAAGATAAAACAAACGACTGTGTTGCAATTGGATTAAATTCCATCTCTTCAAGATCTTGCTCTGAATCAAACCGCTTCATTTGTGAAGAGAAGGTATAAAAACTCTTTGGGCAATGGAAATTCACAGCAAGATCGGATCAGAATTCTATTCTCAGTTCATGAACGTTGGCCCTGATAAGAAAGTGAATCTATCGTAATGCAATTAAAAATTTGGAATGAGCATTCCTTTCCAACATATTTCAGGTTACATGGAATTCTACCCTTAGATGTAATTTCTCCTTGAATGAATATAGTATTTTCCCCCACTGCCATCATTTTGCTAAACAACTAATTCCCACAACACTTTCACTATTTAGTAAGACTGTATTAATATTCTTCTTCTCATCTTTCCTATTGCTTATCTCCTTTTCTACTTATGACTATAACTTTGTTAACAGATATTTATATTGTTTTATTTAGTTTCCTAGTATGATTTATGTTGATTCTATCACTGTGTTGTATCTTATGATTTATGATTAATGTAATTTTATGATGGCTATGATTATGATTTATCACTTAAAGCTTTTATGTACAATGAGAGCTTATGCACCGAAGATAAATTCCTTGGGTGTCCAATCACACTTGGCCAATAAAGAATTCTATTCTATTCTATATCAACCTGTATTATATTGCTGCTTTAAAAATAAAGATTTTCCAAAGGAACTATGACTGTTATTTCAAATCAGCAAAGTAAATGCCAATGACTATCAGACATTGGAAAACTGAACTATTGTGCTGTACTCTGCTAGAGCAAAATATGTACATATATTCATTTCAAGCTCTTTTCATGCAAAAGCATTAACAATTTAATGTTTTAAAGGTGACTTGTTTGTATGGCCTGTTAACATCCTGAGTTGTGCATGTTGTATTGCTTTATGTTAACCAGTTGGGTGCTAGTTCATATAAAGCAACACAAAATTAGGGCTTTCCACACCAGGCCAACAGATAAAAAGAAACTATGGTTGTTTTTCCCTCACGGCAGAAATAAAGCAAGCAGTAGGATGATTATTGTGCTCATAAACTTGCATAAAACAATGGGTCCATTTCTCATATGTGCCTTTGCCTTTTCTTATTATTATTTATTATTATTTATTTTATCAGACTTATTAGTCGCCCCCTCTCCCCACAGGGACTCGACGTACACAAGGGACGACGTACACAAGCAACGGTCTACGGACTACAAAGGAGGAGGTAAAAATAAATAAATACAATAATCAGAGAAGTTAAAACCCCAATAAGAATAAAAGTTTAAAAGCTAACATTGACAATTAAAATTAACCAAGGGGTGGAACAGTTGTCGAGATTATGCCAGGCCGGCTAGCCGAAACAGGTGGGTCTTCAGTTTACTGCGGAAGGAGCGGAGATCGGTTGTTGTCCTGATGTCTGGGGGGAGGTCGTTCCAAAGGGTGGGACCCGCCACAGAGAAGGACCTACTCCTGGGCACCGCCCTCTGACAGTCTCTAGAGGACGGCACCCGAAGAAGGCCCTCTCTGTGTGAGCGAATGGGCCGCAGGGATGTATGGGGCAGGACACGATCCCACAGACCCTATGCCATGGAGCACTTTAAAGATGGTGACTAACACCTTGAAGCGCACCCGGTAGGCCACAGGAAGCCAGTGCAGCTCGCGCAGGAGAGGTGTTATATGGGAGAACCTCGATCTCCCCATGATTACCCGCGCGGCTGCATTCTGGACCAACTGCAGTCTCCGGGTGCACCTCAAGGGGAGCCCCATGTAGAGAGCATTACAGTAGTCCAGACGAGACGTCACCAGCGCGTGAGTGACTGTGCGCAGGGCCCCCCGGTCCAAAAGGTTTTGAGTATACAAAAATAATGTGTTTCCTATTTGGTCTTTTAAAAGTTAACTTCTTCCTCCTAGAATATGCTGGTGCATATTAGATGAACTATTTTGATCTCCTTGTATTGGACCTGTGGAAAATAGCCTTTATGTGTCTCTACAATTTATTTCCACTAACAAAGAAAGATATGACAAGGTGAATTTCATCATTGGGAGAAACACTTGGCTGATTCAGGTTGTTAACTCATTTAGTCCATTGTCCCAGTGGTAGTTGCCATACAAAGCCAGAAGAAAATTGATGTTTCCATCCCACATAGTATCACGAGACTGGGGAGGTCCACAGCAGCAGGTTCTGAATTGCAGGAAAGATCCTGTATGGAAATTCTCATTGATCAATTTTGCTACATTATTAACCTGGTGACTTCCCTTCCAAAGGACAGAAATAAAGTGGAGGATTCACAAATGGAAGAAGTTAGCAGCTTTTGGGGGGGGGGGGGCAACATGAATGATTTGGTCCGTTCTAACGAAAAGGATTTCTTTGTAAGACAAGAAAACAATTGAGGTGTTTTGGTTGGATAATGCAAAATAGATCTCTTTATCAGAGAAAACCATACATAGGAAGCAATCTAACAGAGATGCCTTAATCACAGTATAAGATGTATTGCATCATGGGAATGGCGTGCACATTATTTAGCAAACTCGAGTAAAGTTCCACTTTTTTGTTATGACACAAGGAAGCAACTAAGGTTACACAAAAACTGGTGTGATATTTTACAATGGCCTTTAAGACTAATGGGAATGAGCTTTCCCAATAGAGGCTAGTATAAGGATCTGCTGTATGTCTGTAATCAGGATTAACAAATCAATATTAAAATTTTAATGCCTTTGAGTATAATTAGAATGATAGTCTGGACTACTGAAGACTTGTTGATGTTTTCTTCGTGCTCAGCAGCTCTATCTTTGAGACTAGATGCAGATAGCTACTGGATTGCCTAAAGTAGATATTCCCACATTATTTCCTGTGCGTGCATTTGTAAATTAAATAAATATTATAACCCTTTCCATGTCCTCAAAACTAACATTTAGAGGAAATTACATTCTTTACAATTAGTTGAGAACTGTTTACTCCTCTGAAATGGCAATGAATGATTTCACAGCAGAATTAGTTCCCGAATTTGATGTGGCAATGAAACCACAGTATCCATTTACCAAGAACACAATTTCCTTCCTTTTAGGGCAAAACATTTTGTTTGAGTCATGTGTTTGGCTAAACACAATATAATTTTGTAAACCCTGGCTTTTGACCCAGGAGACCATAATTAAAGAAGTCACAGTTTAGTATGACATGTGGCTCCTGTGACAGTTGACAGTCACCTTGCCGTGTTTTCAGGGACGGGAAAAAGAACTTGTTCTTTGAGGGATCTTTTTAGGCAAATACATTAATATGAGCCTGAGCTGGTCTCTCAAGATCTCATTCTGCTATTGGGAAAGAAAGAGGAATAAATATGTTCCTTGTATCTTTTGTCAGATTACTGGTACCTTCTAGATTCCTACTAGTTAGTATCTCGCCTCTTCATAATTCTCTATTCACTCAATTGCACAAAGGTTTCTGTATAGGCAAAATCCTTGATGCAAAATCCTTGCAGTTTGGGAAGTATTTCCATTCCCCTTACGCTTACAGTATAAAATGCCGTGATGATCTTGATTCAGTACCAAATATAGTAGCTTACAGTAAATGAACTGAGTGAGATCATGAAAGGATATAACTGTTTTATTAATCAATAAGGTTTGCTGTTTACTCAGTCTTCACTCCTAGGCAGCCCTGTAGAGGTTTCTTTCAATCAATTAACTATAGGTCTTCTCACAAATCCAGTTGTTTTCATCATAACACGATACTGGACTCACATTTCCTGCCACAATAGCAGCACATTCTTTATCCATTGTTGCTTTAATTGGAAAGCTGTAAACAACAGAACAATTTTTAAAAATCTGAATTTGATTCAACAAATCTAGTAACGTAAAGCATGTGCCTGACCCAAAATAAAAAAATATTAATGTTACAATTCAAGTTAGTTAGTTTATTTGTTTCGGGAAACAATAGTAGAAAGAGGTTTTCAAGGATTTTATAACCACATTAAGAGTTATTTAGCCCCAAAGACCAAATAAATTTAAGAAAAGTAATTAGTAATTAACCAAGAATTTAGAAGATACTTCAAATATTCCTTCCCAATAATACTATCATTAGAAAAACTAGGATGTTTATATGGTTACCATTCATTTTTGATTGTTTGAGAAGGAACATGAGAGGAAGAAATAAGCTAAAATATGTACGTTTCTCTAGCAAAAATATGATATACATGAAGAAACCAACATTGGAGATTAATTTTTATAAAATGCAGATTTAAAATGGCAAAAAAACCTGAATAAAAATCTAACTTTAATGAAAGATCATTTTTGTGATATCACTTTTTTGCTTTTTTTTTCCCCACCATTTTTAATTTTTTCTTTTGTTCTGGCTTATTAAAGGCAAACAAATAAATAAAGGTCTGCTTATAAATTAACTTGGGAATTAATCCTAATGAATTAAAATATTCTACTCAGAACGCAGAACTACCTCTTTCAGTTTGTTGGAGCTAAAACAAACTGAATTCTTGAGCTCTTCTTGTTAGAACTTGAACTCATCTGAAACCACAGATTCATTCTGGGCCAATAATGTTAATTAAAAGCCATCCACTCTCAACTCCATGTGATCAGCTGCACCAGGACCACAAACATGTGCTTCTTTTCATCAATAAATGGACCCTCTTTCCAATCAGCCTCCATTTTGTTTCCAGTGCCTTTCTCCCATTTGGAACTGAACTAGGTGGATATTTCTTCCAACCTAATGAAAATGAATTGTCCTCCTCTCCACAAACAAAATAAAGCAAAGAGGGAAGTAGAGACTCCACAAGTTGCCTCTGGGCAAATAGAAGTTGCTTAGCTATCGAAGAATTGAATCAGAGCCTCTTCACCACACATCATTTATATGTCAGCATTCATGTAATTATCCTCCTCCTCAACTTTATAGATGTGTTCAAAGTTCCAGAATTAAACTCTCATCTACAACTGATGCTGATAATTGGCTACAGATAAATCCTAATTTTAAATATGTTGGATCAGTGCATTGAAAAGAGGAGAGGGGGCGGTCTAGAAATTTAATAAATTATTATTATTATTAAAATAGAAAAAAGAATCGTAGAGCTTAATAGGTATTATCTTTTAATAAAAGTCCCATAGAAAGTGAACAACTGCTGCAGCAATACTTCATTCGCCTTTTGTGCACACAATTCTATGCTAGTGCTCCTTCAGAATTGTGAATTAACGTAAGTATGGTTCCAAATTCTCAGTAATAATGTGCAAACTAAATGTAGACCTTTAAAAATAGTCGTGTTTTACAGAATGTGTTGGGGACTGGAGGTCTGGAAAGCATTGGATTCGATGAGCTATAGGTGATCCGTATTGTTATGTAAGAAAGGGGAAAAAATAAACATATAAACCTTTGAGAAAATGCATTCATAATTAGCTCGTTGCAATATTTTCATGTAGATTTAAAAAGGAAGCTGCACATCTATGAAGGGAAACAGAACATGTAAAATTATTATATATGGGGAAAATAGATCCCTCTCTAAAACAGAGATGTCATTAAAAAAAATGAAACATACAGGATCATGTTGTGCTCTTTCTGATCAATCCAAATCCATTTTTTTGTTGATTCTGAATAGGTGAGTCCAATGAAATAATTAGCCATTGCTGTTTTGTTAATAATAAATTCCTGGTGAGAAAAAGAAAATAAAAATGGAAAATCAAAGGTTCTTATCAGGGGCCCTGAAAATCAGAAGCAGCCTGAAGTAGTCTCAAAGAGAGATGTGAATTCCCTATGCTTTTCATCCTGATGTAGGATATAGTTTGAGTAAATTACCAGATTCAAATGATAGAAGACACATCTGCCAAAGTCCCATAATTATTGTACAGGAATCTTGTTCACATTCATCTCTAGCTTCTCAAGTGCCATATGAAAGAACCTGTTCTGTATACAGAGTGTTTACTAAGGGTGGTAGCTGGGGAACAAACATAAATCATGCTTAAAAATTCATGCTGTTTTCAATGTGCGAGACGTGTGTACCCAGCTGCAAAAACACATGCAGCTTTCTTAGTGCAGACGGCTTTTGCTTTAAGATTGTGGAGACTCAGATGATTCCACAAACTTGTTCCGCAGCAGCCACCCAATAGACCAGTGGTTCCCAAAGTGGGCGGTACCACCCTTTGCGGGGCAGTGAGATGGCTAAGGGAGGCAGTAAGAGGCAAGGGGGGCGGCAGGGGGGCGGTAAGAGGCAAGGGGGGAGGCAAAGGAGTGCTGGAGGTGGCCTCCTCTAGCGAGCCATTCAGAACCAGTTTGCTCACTCACCCCCGCCCATCCAGAAGCTGCTCGATCACTCGCTCCCCCTGCCCATCTGCACTATGCTAGCCCTGCCCACACACTGATTGGCTGGCTCACCAATCGCCCCGCCCGCCTCTAAGAGCCCTATCTAAACCCAGTTATCTTTTTTTCTGCTTGGCTTTCTATAGATAGGGCTCTTAGAGGTGGGCGGGACAATTGGTGAGCCAGCCAATCAATGAGCGCAGGGCTAGCATAGTGCGGACAGGCGGGGGGAAGCGAGTGATCAAAGGGAGGCCACTTCGCCTCCCTTCACTCCCACTTTGTCTTGATGAGGTCGCTGCAGCTGTGGGTGCGGACAGACGGAGGTAGCCAGAGCGGCGGGGAAGCCCGGGGTACAGGCAAGTGAGCGAGAGAGATGCCTGATCCTCCATCGCTCGCCCGCTCGCCCGCCCGGGCCGCTCTGGCTACCCCCGTCCATCCACACCCGGCAGCTGCAGCCACCTCATTAAGACAAAGTAGGAGGCGAAGGGGCCACTGTCTATATTTCCCTTTCCATCCCCATGGTTCTTTAGTGAAAATTATAACCCAAGAACATATAGATCTGTTAAAATGTTCCCATTCTCACTTTCCATATTGGGAATCCCTAGGTACCATGCAATAATCTCATGGAATAATTCAAGCAAATGTTGGTGACATTGAGCTGAAGCCAAAGTTCAAGAAATTGTACCAAGAGTTGTGGTTACAGAAAGAAATTTCTGATCGCTATCCTGCACTATGGACAGTGGTTAAGAAGCTCCTTGTTGCATTTCCAACATCATATTTGGTGGAACATGGCTTCAGTGTGGTCATCCAATTTCTCTCCAAGCAAAGAAAATGACTCCAGATTACTGAATGTGGTGATTTAAGACTCCTGCTAAGTGACTTAAAACCAGACATTGGGAAACTGGTATCACTTCATCAAGCCCATCCATCATATTAAGAATTTACTGAACAGTGAAGTAGTTACTAAATTTTACTAAGTTTACTAAGTTACTAGTTACTAAGTTCTTTATAAATGACTATCAGACTTTGAAAACCTGGTATCACTGGATCATGTTCAACAATTTTGTTGAATTAACTAACTACAAAGGTTTTTAAATTGGATTTTGAATAAATGTGCAATTAATTGTTACAATTTTGAATTTTACTGTTACTATCTTTATTTCTTCATGCAAACTGCCCAGTCACATGACTCCCCCAGCCACGCCCATCAAGCCACGCCCACAGAACCGGTCGTAAAAAATTTTGAATTCCACCAGTGGGTGGGGGACACTGAGAATCAGTTTGTAGCACCAAGGGGGCGGTGGACTGAAAAAGTTTGGGAACCACTGCAATAGACAAATGGTAATGAGACATTGGAATGGCAGATTCAAGAAGCCTTGTTCTCTACTGGTGATGATGTATCTGTTGGCTGTACCCACCACAGAGAGAAAAAGAGGGTCAGAGACAGAGAGACAGAGAGAAAGACAGAGAGAGAAAGACAGACACAGAGAGACAGAGACAGAGAAAGAAAGAGACAGAGAGACAGAGACAGAGAGACAGAGACGCAGAGACATGTAAACAGAAAAAAAATGTCATTTCCAGAAACACTGTGATTTGAGTCACTCAATAAAGGCAAATTTTGATTGGCAGCAAATATAGAGTACTGCAGCCCTATTCCAAAATAGTTCTGAAGTTTCTCATATTCCCTTCTTCAGTTTGGACCGTAAAACAAGTTTTGCTTTGGAAAAGAAAAAGAAGAGGACTGGATCAATCTCCAAAGCAGACTGCTTTGTTTTGATTTTCAGATTCACTTCAGGGTGATTTTGAAGATGAACCCTTTGATATGGGAAGCTGAAATATTGCTGATGTTACATGCTAATCAATTTGCAAACTTTTCTCCTTTCAGAGTTCACTGCAAAATAGAAGAATGTCTGGGTCCCTTCCAGATTATGAGGACACTTTAAAAGTAATTTAAACATACCAGCTATATTTACAGATGGTAAGAGGTTCTTGCTTAGCACAGAAAGTTATAATCCATAGTTGTTTCTCTTGGATCTAAAATAGTATGTTCATACTTCATACTTTGTCCTCCTCTATTTTTAAGTGCACCTTGAGTGGTTAACATTGTGTGGCATTCACTCTCCAATTCAACAGTACCCATCAAACATAAAACAGTACCCTTTAAAACTAGAGTTTCCTTACAAGTAAAAACTATGTGTACTGGAGAACCCAGTGACGTATATCATGCATTCCTCAGGATACACTTGCTCTCATTCCTCTCATCCATATCCCTCAGGACAAAGTTTATATTTCTTTCAAGCCCTTGCTAACTCTTGGGTTTTTTTTGACTCATGATTAATCGATCCAAAATGTAAGGCAAGGTCTGCTTCACACATTAACCTGGACATCTCTGTATTTCATACTCCATCCTACAATCCATATTCCAACTATATTTTGTCAGAGAATAGTGATTGCCTCACTCATTCAATGGATGGTCTAAAGATCCTGACATGATTCTTTTCCCAGGTTAAAGGGGTATAAAAGCATAAACCCTTCAAGGGGTTCCTTCAAGGATGAAGTTGGTTTCCTCCCAGGTGACCATAAACTTACCAGTTCTTTTTTGTCATCAATGATCAAAAGCTTTGATTTCCATTCTTCACAATCAAATTGGCTGATGAGCCACGTATTTTTCTCTTCAGAAAACAAGTAATCATGCCCTCTGAATCGTTCCCACTTTGGTTGCTTCAAGGGAGTTCTGACTATAGCAAAAGATCCAAGGAATAAATAATTTTGAAAGTGATAATAATAGTTACAGCTTCAGGAGTTCCAGAAAGATAAAGCATATAAAGTCTAAGTAGGGCAATTTTCGTCCCATCCAAATTTTATCATTGGAATTTGATTGTTATTTCCTGGTACCAATACAAGCATCTTTGTCTTATTTACAAGGCACATTACTATTTCTTGAGCAGGTCTTTTTTATAGCGACTGTGAGTCTGTTTTTCTGTTGCATATTGGAGGAAGATGCTGATCTAATTGCTGAATTCCCAATCTGGTTCTCCATTATTCAGTAGCTCCCCTGCTACTTCCTGCTTCTTGATCTGATTCTTCCTTTCCTTCAGCATGACATTCAGTGAAGGCAAAAAGGGACAAGAACTGCACCCATTGTCCTTCCTTTCAATTAAAATATGTATCCCGCAGGGCAAGAGGTTGCTTTAACTTCAGGTAGAGCTAATGTAGGTACCAAAATCCACATGATAACAAAGAAAGTTTTCTGCATCTATTTTCTTGTTAACTAGTGACCATCCAAATTTCTGTAGCACAAGAGGCTTATTCAGGTCCCCACTGTTGACTGAAATATCTGGAACCCAGAATACCAAAGTGTTCAGGTTTAGTTTCTGCTGAAATGTCACTAGCCCAAAACAGATCAATAGAATTTTCAAAATTCAATGTTTTTGTACAGGTTTGTCACACTGTGGCTTGAGTGCAGTTGGCTTAATATGAATTCAGACACCTGTATTTTGGGACATAATCTCAGGGCCAAAGTTGCAATTAAAAATATTTAACACAGCCATAACTGTACTGTAACTAAAACAGCATTTTATTTTCTTTAGTTTACTGTAATATTGTAAGGAACACTACAAAACCTTGAGTATGCATTAATGAATATCAGCAATGTATTTGTTTTCAGAACAATTACCTGTTCACCCTTTTCCCAATTAGAGGATCCTATTCCTTGCAGGAAATTCCATGGGAATCAAAGTTACAGGTAATTTTATAAAACTTTTGTATACTTGAAAACAAAACATCACGACTTATGTTGTTTAAAGATCTGCTCAAGATCTGTTTTCTTGTAAGGTGAAAGTGTTACAGACATAGGAATTTTTGCATAAAGAGATGGGAATTGCACAACCCTGATCTGAAAGCTTCTAAACTTTGCTTCCTCAGATGTTTTACCAGGTTTCCTCTGTAGACAACTCATACCTCTATGATATAAAGACGTTCTACTACATATCTTGGAAAAATAATCTTTCCTCTTAGATAAGGGTTACTATATTTCTATGAGACAGCTCTTTAGAAATGCTAATAATGAAGCTAAATTTAAAGATTTTGGAGATGTAATGTAGAAAAAGAAGTAGAAGACAATTGTTGTCAGAAGACAAGGTGGATAAATCCTATCATTGATGACACAAACCAGAGAGTATAAGAACTTAGCAGACCAGTAGCTGGCAGAAAATCTTGGACATAAATGACTTGGAAATGAATGAGTAACTGAATAATCATTCATATAAATTACCACTATAAAGTACACTCTCTCTCGCTCTGTGTGTGTGTGTGTGTGTGTGTGTGTGTGTGTGTGTGTGTAGCCAATATATTGCATGGCAATCCTATCTGGATCAGTGTCCGAAAGATGTTTTTCAAAAGGCAACTGGACTTTATTGGGTTTTTTTCCTTAAAAACATTTTGCTTCTCATCCAGGAAGCTTCTTCACTTCTTCAGAACTGAAGAAGCTTCTTGTATGAGAAGCTAAACGCTTTCAAGAGAAAAAAAAACCCAAGAAAGTCCAGTTGCCTTTTGAAAAGCAACATTGGGACAACCAAGACTTGGATGATTAAGAAACTCCACAGACATATCTGAGTCCAGAGTGAAAAACACACACTGAAAGACATTAAGTAATAATAAAATGTAGCTAATATTAAGTCTTATTGCTGAAAGGAAACTTTTTGTCCTGGGATACAGATATGAAAATTTAATAAAAATGTGAGGTGAAAATAACTGATTTGGGATTTTTAATATCTCACATAAGATGATTTCAGTTAATTGTCTTCTCCCCTCTATTATAAAAGAAACTTCTCAATTTATTTTGTCAAACCTGGTAGACAATCACAAACATGAGCTATTTTCCTCTACCTTGATATTCAAAGTTTCACTAGCAGAGTTACCACTTTCCCCATTCTCTTTCCAATCATCCCCAACCGACTATCAGATATGGAGAGGAAAATAATAATTTCACTTTCTACCTGTAATAGGATGCAAAGGAGAGAAGGAAGAGGTCTGCTCAGGAGAAAGGGGATACACTAGGAACCAAAAAAAATGGCATCCATCATTTACATCCTAAATGTAAATTGAATTCACATCATCAATACTCAGCAGTACCCAAAATTTTAAAAAAAGCAATCCTAAGTCCTATATGCATCCTTCCTCAGCAAAACTAGTCTTCTTTTGACACTAAAAGAAAACAACTGCAACAAACAGGTAAATGCAACAAGTTCAAGCATACTTTTGCAAGAAAATAAACTATGGACTGTAGCAACAGTATACAAGGACATGAAGAGAAAGCATACACACCTGGCTTCAGCAAGTCAATCAATAAAGAGATTTTGACATATTTATTTTTTAATTTCTTTTGTATTATCATTATGATACCAAGGGGGAGAAAGCAAAAGAAAAGGAGGAGGGAGAAACAATGTAAGCAACATAATATAGGCAGCTGACTCTCAGATCTCAACTAACTGACAAATCTAAACTATCATAACGGTTAATATACTGTAATACATCATTAACCATTTAGAGTATTCTGAGACATTTCATATCCAATTTCTAGTCAAAGCATACTTTGTTGAATGGTAAAATTATTTGATTGGCACAATTGAAATCAGTAAGAGGAAACAGAATACCTGCATATGAGACATTAAAAATAATATAATAACATGTAGGTTGTATATTAAATTACACACATTGGAACCTAAATTCGGAATGTGGCATGATTGCATGTATAGAATTGCAATCCAGAGATAGTTTTCAAGTAAGATTGATAGTGTATATCAAATCTATTTTTAGTTACGAAGTGATTCTTGGCATTGAAACACATACCCACAATTTAACTAATTATTCTTCCACAGAGGAGATCAGGGGTCTTTTCCAATAAAAAGCATATAAACTTGCAACTGCTATCATATATAATTCAGTATATTTTGAAGGAATACATGGTTTCGTAAAGTTTAATTTAAAAATACCTTAGTTTGAAATTTCAGAATTTATTCTATTCTGCAATGAATTAATTTCCAGTATTGTTGAGGTTTGCAGCATTACCACCTCATATGCATCCAAATTGTTGGTTGCATTTCTAGCATTTTGAGAGAGGTTTTTTTAAGCACCCTGAAGTTTCCATGAAATCAGTAGAAAGAATGAATGATGTCATCATTACAAACTCCAAAAGCCCACCAATCAGGTAATTGTTTGATTTTCAAATTCCCAGGCAAAAGCTTTTCCCAGGAGGCGATCAACTAAAATCCTGTTCCAGAATTGGGTTTTGTGGCTGTCTATTAGGTGTTGGCTCTAGGCAGCCTAACTGGTCTTCCTGGCTTTATAAGAACCAATTATTCCCCTCTATATGCCGTAGATGCAGTTTATGAACAATACAGCAGAAGACTATCTATGGCACGTAATGGGTTGCACTTTATATTTAGGCCCACTCCCTGTGATCATGGAGTCACAGCTGAGGTTTTTAATACAGCCCCATGCTCTCTATAAAGAGTTCATCTGCTATGTAAAGTCACATCTAGCATCTTAGCATGAAGCAGGATCTATATGTTCCTCAGCCTGCATCATAGGAAGAGATGAGACTTTTCATAACAGGCATGTCTCATTTCTCAGCCAATCCCCTTAGTGCACAGTAAGGCAAAGTAATAAGCACACACTGCACCTCTATTGCATCAAATGAGTGGGGTGGAAGTAAGAGTCAGGACCTGCTGCTTGTAGAACCTTGACACTTCCACCATGCATTAACTGATACAAGGAGGGCATCATCCATCTGCTGGTTGAAGATGATGTGTGAGAGCATCTGGAAGTCAGGGGCAATCAAATAGAAAGAGTTGCTGGAATTCATGCTGTATCATTCATCTAAAGCCCTCAGCTGAAGAACAGCACATGTCAAACATCTTTTGAACCAACTTCTCACTCATTGACTCACAACTATTTCCACTACTGCATAAGCAGCTGAGAATAACTTTGCCTCTGGTTACCAATACAGATTGCCTAGTGCTGCAAAATGTTGGAGACATCTGGATGACATTTACTTTCTACTTAATCCCCTTCAATTCAATGGGAAAATTCTTTTATGTTGAAAACTCCTCTTCTTTGATGGAGAAAAGGGAGTTTCAACATTCATCCCCCACTGAATGCCACATAATACGGTTTTTTTCTCAACAGAAATCAAAGTACATTTAGAACCCATCCAGTTATTTTCTGGTCTCAGAAATCTCTGGTTTTTTATGTAGAGTTACCTGAAGAATTTTCTGTAGAGATGGAAGTGATGTTCCCCTTGGGAAAGATCTGAGGAACTGAAAAGAAGAATATTTTTAAATAACAGCTGATAAAAATTCCTCAATACTTCTGCTAAAATAAAATAGGAAGTAAAAGAAATGGTTTTGTCAACGTTATTCATTGTCAGCTGAGGGAGCTCAACCCTTAGTTTAAATCTCAACTTTGCCCTAGAGAAAATTCTGTATCTTCATATCAGGCTATCTGTTAATCTGCCTCTTGTTTTCAATGGGATAATAAAGTATACAATAAAAATTTCACCCTGTGGAATGATAGTCACATATAAAATACTTCTTTGAAAAACCAAAACAATAACAGCTGCAAACAAAAGGGTTATTTATACTTTATGTATTGAGGCATAGAAAAACATGGAAACTCAAAGCATTTCAATAATAATAATCTAAGTAATCTTATATGCTACCCAACCCTCATGACAATCAAAGATACTACAATAAAATCAATAAAGCATAAAAAAATAAAGATAACAGAAGAGATAATGTATGTACTGTACATTATGGCTTTACTTTTCATTTATACCAGTACACACATATACATATCCCCCCACACACATACACACTGTAGTATATATATATCCATATTTCAAAACTCCAAAGCCCTTACAGTATATACAAGACAGGAAAAAATGAGAAAAAAGACAATGACATGATTATATATTTTTAAAAAACTTAAAATTTGCCCAATACTCACAAAAAACAAAAAATAGAGATGTTCCTGTGAGTTTGACTATTAAAAGGATGACTCCAGGAGCTACTTGCTGCCAATTCATTCTGGTTAATCTGAAAGAGTTCAATAGCAATTCAATGAATCCCCATTAGCAGGATAGTTTTCTACAGTTATAATTTATCAATCGATAGACACGACAAATTGAATGGCAAATAAATAACTTTTTATTTACTTAATCCCCATTTTTTGTATGTTGTTTTAGAGTGGATGGTTTTATTACAGGCTGCTTTATTAAAGGCTTCTTTTATTCTTTTTGTATGCCTCTCAAAGTGTCATTGTGAGATCATGCAAGAAAAAGAGAGATTAATTCCTTCCTTCCTCTGAAATAGGCTTTGACAATGTTGAAGTCCCCACATATGTAAAATCCAACACATCCAGACAATCCTTGATTCAGAAAGTCTCAATTCATAAATGGATTAGAGACCACAATATTAAAGAGACAGCAACTCTTTTATAATGTATGGGCAATCTATGTTATTTAAAAAGACCAGAATTGCAGAGCTAATTAATCGCATCATGTTGTTATTCTGGTTTGAGATTAATGGAATGTCTGCTTTATTGCTCTGTGTGTGGCAAATTCTAGTTAAAACTGGCACTGATTTAATGTATTATATAGACCCAAACATGTTGAATGACAGCATTTGAGCATCTTCTTTCCTGCTTAGCCAGAAAAGAAGTATAAAAGCAAATGGAAGAAAGCTTCTACTAACAAGTTCTTCTCAGGGAAAGATATAATCTAGTTTATTTTTATTTTAAAATTACTATAAAAGGAAAACGTAGCCTTAATCAAACTCCACTCTTTGAGGATGTCTGCATCTATGTAGTTTTCTCGGCAACAGAGTGGAAATGTTGTGGTATTGTCTGTTTCTGGTATGTCGCTGCCTTCCTAATGTAGGATTCCACAATAATCACCAATCTTACGCAATACCTTTATTAGAAGAGCCTAGCCTGTGCCAAAAAAAGAATAAAAAATGTTTACAGGGCTAGCAAATTGCCCACTTTTGGGTGGGATTTCTAATCCCCAACCAATTAACTTCCACTTCCCCTCTAGGCTGACCATGAACAAGTAAGAGTGCATTTTATGTGGAAAGACCAAAACTCCATTCACTTCTGAGACCCAAAACAAATTCCTCGGGCTCAAATCTTTCAGCAGTGTGTATGTAATTTTATTATTTATTACATCTGTATTTTGGATGAGAGTCCTAAATAAATAAATTAAAAGTAGTTCTTTATTTCTAACATTCTAGCCCAAGGCTTGAGCTAAAGGGGAAGCACCAAGCATTTCAGAGTTGAAATCCAGCCTCAAACCAAAACAGAATAAGTCTGAAATAAGTTTAACCCTTACCTTGAAGTGCTTTCAGATCGTGTAATATTACTGGCTTTCTAAATTAGCAGTCTGTTATTTGATGGAATGAATAAACACACTTGAATTTCAGAAAAGGAAAAAACAGAAGAAATGGAAATTTTACTTATCAGAAGGATTCTGCAGAGATGAGAAAGTGTTCCAATATAATTCTTCAGCAGATGATAAGTGACTGTCTGAACATTTTTCATCCCCTTTGGATTTATGCACTCTCACTCTTGCTAAGCAACTGTTAAACCCTAAGAAATTATGACACTTCTCCCTTTGTGTCAAGAAGTTGTGATAGACCATGCACTCAACTGTATCTATTATGAGATACTTCCTTTTTCTTAAGTCTTCCTCCCGAGCAGTAGCTTGGGTTAGGCTTGGATATTAATGGCTTGGCTATTTTTGGAGTAGAGCTATGAAAACACTTTATGTTTATTAGACATTCTCCAACCTACACAGCCCAAATTTGTTGTCAGACCCCACAACTGTAGCCTTAAAGGGCACTAAGTTGTAGAAATGCTGAGCATAAAATGTCTGGAAACTACAATATGTTTTAGGTTAAGATCTGCACTAAGCTTTTCAATGGTATTGCAGTGGCTATGCACAAAACCTAAAACTAAAAATAAATTTGCGATTACATTACATTTTATTCATTAAATTGAAATGAAATCAGAATTAGAGTTCATACAATTTCCATGTAGTCATAAATTACAATTTATCAGCAGTTGTTGGAGAAGTTCTGGAGGACACACCCTAGACTTTTGGGGGGTATTGTGTAGCTCCTAAAACTGGGATTAATTGCCTTTGGCTAATCCTGTAATCTTGGAAATAACTCTTAGTGGACTCAGTGCAGCTTACTTTCTGGGTAAAAGTATCCTATAAGAAAAACTAATTCATATATATCAGGAGTGGCAAATCTGAGGACAGGCTTCTAGGTGTTGTAGGATATCTGAAAAGCTGTAATTTTTTTAAAATCCAGTTTTAGTCCAAAACTGGATAATTTAAATATCTCCCTGTTGCCTTTTTACAGTTTCCTCATCTCCCATTACCTAAGTAAGACGTAATCTATTTTCACCACCGACCAGCCACAATCCTAAATCAATTATTATTATTTTTTAATTACCTGGTCAGGGAGCAAGGAAAGAGTACAACCAATGCCTTCACAAGGAGAAAAGAACGCACCTATAATAGCTTCCTTCCGTCTGTTTTTATCTTCCATTTGTCTTCTGTACACGTAGTGCCAGCAATCTGCCAGTTGACTGATGGAATGCATTCTGATACCTTGAGAATCTTTTGGAATCTTCCTATGTAGAAAGAAATAAGAAATGGGTGAATGTATACTTTAAGGGAAAGCTTTCAAAGTACAGATGGATGCTTCATACCTCAATCCTAGAATCAAATCTGAGCAAGCAGAATTTGAATTTGAAAAAGACGGAATTATTGCTGATTTGGGGGGAGGGGCTGGACTTCTGGACGCAGGAAACGTGTCTGTTCTGGATGGAATCACACAATAAATTCACAATCTGCGTGTCATCTTAGACCTGGCATTGAAAATGGAAACCATATATTATCTATGGCAGAGCTAGCTTTTAATCTGCTTTGAATGAAAAACTGATTGTGCCCCTCCTTGGAGGACCAATCCTTCTAAACATAAGCACTGTAAATTTCAGGCTTAGACTTGTGAAAAATGTTCTTTATGAGGCAGCTCTTGAAGACATTTCAGAAATTGTAATTTGTTTAGAACGTGATAGAGTAGGTGTAAACAACACTTCTCAGGTATGCCACTTTAGTCCCATGTTAAAACAGCCACTCTGGTTCCTGTTTACTTTCTAAACCCAATTCAAGATACTTACAACAGTAGACAAAAATGCATATATCTTAAACCCAAGTTATTTGCAAAACCTCTATGATCACATATTCTGCCAATATCTTCAGTGGGGCACTCTTTGCACTGGATTTCATAACTGTACCAATTGTTTTTTTCCCCATGATAGGTCCTACTTTGTAGGTCAAAGTGCATCAGAGTTAAGACTTAGATCATTCTCCTCTCCCCACCACTACGTGACAATTGAGGAATGAATGTATAATGTATTTCTAAAATAAAACATTTTTAGCCAAATAACTCTTAACTTAGATCACAAAGGATTCATAGAGCCACAGAGAAAGAAATAAAGAGGAGGAGCAGCAGGGCCATCTTCCAGGAACTAAGAAGCATTTTGGAATGCTTGTATCTTTGTGGCTGCGTAAATAAAAGTTGAACCCTCTCCAACCAATGCAGAGTGGCCTCAGAACTATGAATTATAGGAGAAATGCACAGGAATCACTACTTTATTATTTATACAAATGTTTCTATCCACATTCTGAACCTGACTAGCAGAGATTATGAAATTGTTCAAACTGAGGTGTATGATAAAATCTAGTTGTGAAATTGAATAGAAAACAGGAAATGAAGGGAACAAACACTGTCTTTAGGTTTACCCATAACAATGTTGAGCCCAGTCCTATTATAGAAACATTTTTTTAAAACATTAAAATAAACTAAAAGCATTACGCCATGTAAAAAAGAGTAGTTTTGTGCATTTTGCTAAGAGGATGCAGTGAGGAAATATAAGATGCCTTATGTCTGGGCTTCTCGAAGTATGCAGTTGTTTTGAAATGTCAGAAGAGGAAAGGATGGGGAAAGCGATGAAGGGTCTGTTTCTAAACAGAGATGAAAAGGACCTCAATGATCAAATCAACTAAGCCTTACCTACTACATGATTCTAATGTAAGGAAGAGGTTTCCCCCCAAAAAGCAATAGATTCCATTAAAATAAGGATTATATATACAGAATTTTTGATACAGTAAAAGTACTGTATATAAAACAAAAGAAAAATATGAAAGGAAATGAAAAAAGAAAACATGGTTATGCCTTCTGCCCTTCTTTCTATCAACTACCATTTATTTTCCCCCTCATATTCTTTGCCTTTTTAAATCCCCAAATGCTGAAATCATCAATTCAGCTTTTTTCTCTCTCTCAACAAAAAATCTATATAAGGTTTCCAGTCTTTCAAAAACAGTTTTTTTCATTTTTTCCCCTGACCGAAAAAAGCAATAGGTTCTGTAGAATATGGACAATTACTTGCAATTCCACTTACAGCAGAAAATCTATGGGGTTTGTGCTAAGAGTTTTCATTCCAGACCTTCTTTTAACTTGAATACCCATTAGTGATTTATAGTTTGATCTAGCAAAAAAATGAGATTATTGAAACCCTGTCCCTCATTACCATCATTTTTTTCACAACAAAGATTCTAAAAATATTTCAAACTACCATTGGGAAGCCTGTCAATATCATCTCTGCAGTAAGAGATCAGATTTGTGAGATGAATGTTTGAAGGTGGACAGCAGCCAAATAAATGTATAAACCTTTCATATTTCAGAATATATTGCCAAGTAAAGTACTTTGCACATCCTATTTCCCCCAGTCATTTCTTTCATTTGTATTTATCAGCAACATTTTTTTTGACTATTTTCTAATCGGAAGCTGTTATTGTGATATGATTTCATTCTTTGAGTCAGATGGCAAATCTGTACACAGAATCCAGAGGGGCACTGCTGGCAGAGAACAGTAGATACCACATAGGAAAAGCACTAATCTTGTATGTGTACTTGAAGGAACTGTACGGGGGCTGCTGGTATATAGTATGAAGGGCCAAAACAGACCATATTAGAATCATTTTGTGTTGTATTGAAAGATAAGTGCACTTGGATTTTTTTTTAAAGTTTACCATTTGAGGAAGAAAAGTTCCTTTATCAGCAATGTCAACAGTAAAAATGAATTGTCAAAATTAGCCATGGAGTCTTATTTTTGGCTAGACTAGAGGAAGTGCCTGGAGAAGTGTTTCCTAATCATTTCCTCTCAAAGCAATTCTTCATCTAGGAGCAAGATATGATAATGTAAAGAAAAGTCTACAGAATACACTCACTGCTCTTTATCATCATATGAATTGTGTAGTCCCAGCCTATGTTTAAATGCTAATTGCCTAAGCACATTAATACCGTTTCAGAAACAATGAGCAGGTGTAGCCTGCTCAAGTTTTCAAAGTGCATTTTGAATGGGGTGCTTTAAAGTCATTTAAAGAGAATCTCTGCATGCCACCTGCATGGCCTCTTAGAGAATGAATTAGCTGAACTAAATTAAATGAGGTTCAAAATCAGATCACTCAGCTCTCATAAAAATAGAAATACAGCTACTGAGAGTTGCAAATTTGATGAGTTAAGAACTGAGGGAGATGGAAAGAATATTTTTATTAATTTCCCTCTTCCTTCAGTTCAAAATTGCCTTCCTTGGGCAAAATGGAGTACCCAAATCTAATTCCAGGATAGATTTGGGACAAGAAAAAAAATACCTTCCGGAGAAATTATAGGCAATTGGGATTAACAGCAAAAGAGGAGAAATGCTAGATGGCCACAAGGAAGACAGAATGGCTTCCTGGGGTTTAGTAGATATGCTGGCCAGATGCAGTAGTAGTATCTGGGCATGGTGGCATCAACCAGGCCAGGAGAGCTCAGAAGGGTATGGAGAAGCATCTGACAGCAATGGCTATGGCAAAAGGGGAACAGTAGCTTGCAACACAGAGTAGATCAGAGGTGTCAAACTCAAGGCCCGCGGGCCGAATCCAGCCCATGAGTTGCTTAGATCTGGCCCATGGGGCCACCCTGGAAACAGGGAAGGACCGGCTCGCTGTGCCTCTGCCAGTAAAAACAGAGTTCAGGAGGGCCGTGTGCAGAGAGCTGGAGGCAGCTGCAGCCGAAAACAGAACGCCCCCTTCCCGCATCCCATTTTAGCTGAAGGAGGCCATCACAGCTGAAAATGTGCTGGGTGAGACCTCTGGAGGCAGGAACGGAGCTTCTGAGGGGCAGATCTTCCCTTCAGAAGCTCCATTTCTACCTACAACATGCTGGGTGAGGCTTGCGCAGGCCTAAACGGAACTGCAGAGGGGCGCACGTGGCTGAGAGGCTGGAGAGGAGACTGCTTGCTAGATAAGTGACCCAGTATGGCCGGTTGAGGCGAGAAGCAATTGTGGGGCGTATGACGTATTTCAGTGGGTCAGGAGGGCCTTGGGTGGTCTTAGGCAGGTGGCCTCTTCGATCACTAGCCCCCCCCCCCCCCATGGCCTTCCCCACCCTGAAATATGTCATGTGCACTTAATGAACCTCGCATTCGATTAGCAAATGTGTGGGCGGAAAAAGGGAGTGATCCCATTCAAGGTACGAGATTCACTCCCACGAATCCTCAGGTTACGAATGGAATGGGCAGGCCCCATTACATTCATAACTTGAGGACTACCTGTACTACACTGGAGCATGAGAATTGGGAAGGAGAGTAGATCAAAAACTATGATGACAATGCATCTGATCAGAAATGCTATATTGATGCTATGATGTCTATTAACTGGGGTTTTATTATTAATTTTTTTATTTATGAATGTATTATTATATATAAATTATTAATAGTGTATTAACATTGGGATGCAACACAAATGGTACCAAACGAATCTTTAGAGTGAATTGCTACTTTTGCCTCCTTATTGTTTAGAATGCCTTGAAAGGTTGATATTGGTTTGAAATATGTTAACCTGAGTATGGAAAAATAAAGGGAGAGTAAATAGCAGATGCTGGAAAGTCAGAAAGATGCTGCGGGAGAAAACTCACCAGTTTTCCATCTGGTGACAAGAACATGGCATACTCAAAACTCCAAAGATGTCCATTGACCCAAAAATCTGTCTATATTGTAGAATAAAATTCCACAGTCACAGTCAAAAGCAGCAAGTAAAGAGAAAAGTTTAATCAGCAACAATGAATGTAGGCCAACTTACACAACTATATAACTCTAGATAACCAGTAGATGGCAGTAAAGAGATGCCAAAAATCCACTTTTAACTAATTTCTCTGGGCCATCCATATTTGCTCCAGATCTGGTAGTTGTAGGGTCAAATCCTTGAAATTCCTCCCCCACCCCATCCCCACCCCCCAGATGGATTGCAACAGTTCATGGTTTGGGAAAGATTTGCTTGAAAAACTCAACATGGGAAATCCAGATTTCTTTTGCAGTCAGCAAATGTGGCAAAATTCACCATTCTAGTCAGACATGTCAAACTCAAGGCCTGCAGGCCAGGTGCAGCCCACGATGCGGTTAGATATGCACCCTGCAAAAGGTGCACACGGAGGCTGGCCCTGTTTTGACCTAGCCTTTGCAGAAGCAAGAAACAGACTCCTCGCAAAGAAAACCCCCTCTTTATTTATGTGAATAACTGCACTCACCCACAAAGTCCAAGCAAGAATCCTGCAAGGGGTTAACTGAAGCAATAGGCCCACATCAGCTTGTTATGATAATTGCAAGGACATGAGCTCCCAGCCGAAAGGCTGCAAATTAAATCAGTTCCAATAAACAAACCTCAGTTACAGCAAGGCAGTCTTTGTCGCACAAAACACAATGAGCAAAATCTCCAGAAATATGAATGTTTGTCTGTTACGACCACCACTCCCCTTTCCTCTGCCCGTCCAGAAGCCACTCCATTGCTCGCTCACCCCCCTTTCCTCCTCTCAGCGATCTTTTGGGAAGGGAAAGAGCTAAGAGGGGGAAAAGCCTCCCATTGAAAACAGCGCTGAGTGGGGTGAGGAATCCTCCCGTTCCTCCTCTCAGCGATCTTTTGGGAAGGGAAAGAGCTGAGAGGGGGAAAAGCCTCCCATTGAAAACAGCGCTGAGTGGGGTGGGGAATCCTCCCTTTCCTCCTCTCAGCGATCTTTTGGGAAGGGAAAAGTGGGGTGGGGAATCCTCCCTTTCCTCCTCTCAGGGATCTTTTGGGAAGGGAAAGATCTGAGAGATGGAAAAGCCTCCCATTGAAAACAGCGCTGAGTGGGCTGGGGAATCCTCCCTTCCTCCTCTCAGCGATCTTTTGCTAAGGGAGGCTTCTCAAAATGGGACGCCCCCATCTCTTTGCACCCTTCAATCCGTCTCTCTCTCCCTCTGGCCTCCCACAATGGCTCAGCTTGAAAAACTGGGGGGAACAGAGGAAAAGGAGGAGGAAGGAAAGGGGGAGAGAAACGGGGGAAGAGAGAGAGAGAAAGAGTGACACACAAAGGGGGGAAGTTGGGGGACTTCCCTCTAAATACTGACGCCCTCTGCTTTTGGGGGGAAAGGAGAGGAGGGTCCTTGGTGAACCTCTACCCCCTATTCCCCCTATCCCAGTTAAGCCAGCTGGGTTTGGGACCCAGCCTTTCTAACTTCATTTGGGATCTTCTAACATCCCACTCCCACCCAGTCACATGGCCAGCAAGCCACTCCCACCCGGTCACATGGCCAGCAAGCCACTCCCACCCGGTCACATGGCAGGCAAGCCACTCCCACAAATCAGGCCACACCCACAGAGTAGGTTCCAAAAATTTTTGAAACCCACCACTGGACTTGATGCAGAGAAACTAGAAAAGGAGCCGTGCAGTTCACTCCTTTGCAACTTTAGTCAGAAGCTTTTAGGAAGTGTTAATTCAACTATCAGTCACACTTTTGATGAAGACTATGTTGGTACCTACAATTTAAAGTCTGCTTTTCCTCAAAAAAGGAGAAAAATATCTCTGTAAAGCCTTTGTAAAGAACAAGGAGGTTTAACAAACGACTAGAATTTCCAAATTCCTTGTCAGAAGGATGAAGAGATTTTACAGAACGTCCTATCATATACTAAATAATGAAATTTCTCCTCAGGCTTTTAGAACCGTGTTATATGAATATTGTAATATGAAAACCCCATCTTACATTCTGTACCTCATAAGTGGTAAATATTCTAATTAATATTTGTCTCTCACCTGTTTTGATGGCAACCAGGCAAAGAATATATCTGCAAAGAATATGTACAAAGAATTATTGTGGTTTCTTTAATCTATAATCAGCTGGAAGAGAATATGCCCAGACAGACGTTCAACAAGTGCAAACTTCTTTAGTCATTTGATAAAGAGGCCGCTAATGAATCTATGTTTGATGCAGGTTAGAGGAGAAAGTCCTCACCACCTTCCAGCTGCTATAGTAATGTTGCAGGTAGAAATTCAATAGGTAAAAAAAAAAACATGCTGCAACTACAGCGTATGCAGAAACAGACAGTATACACTGATGGTATCCCAAAAGAACATATTCAAAAATAACAAATATACCTGAAAAGCATAGCAACTAATTTAATCCAAAAAGCAAATTTTGCTAGATATCCAAGCCTGTAAAGGAAAGACATTCTTAACAGATTGGATGAGATAATCAGTAGCAAGCTGTGAATAGTTAGCCTGCACTGTAGCTGGCAATTTTGCACACAAAGATTAGAAAAAATGTTCCCTTTGGATCAGCTGTGAGGTCCTTAAATTGCAACTTTACTGCTATGCCCTCAAATCTTGCAAGCAATTAGGCTGCCCAGCCCATCAAATAACTTTTGAATTTGCAAAACTAGCACATTAAAATCCAATATATTTAACCAATCTTGCCTCAAATCCATTCCATGTACCTTGGAAATACATTCCTTCAACGTTTACATGTAGTTTTGCTAAGTGGCGCAAGATTCACTAAGACAAATGACACAATGTTCAACTAACTGAACCAAATACATTTTATTAATAGGTAGAGAATGTGTGTGCCATAAAGATACTGAACAAGTATTGGTTTTCACTTTAGACAATATTCACACGATTGGTAGTAGTGTCACATCTTCCTTTCATTCATGCAGCTCTTAATACTCACAGCTTCTGATCATTAATTGAAGCTAAAATATATGCCTAGTATATAGTGGACCTCTTAAATACAGGGCTCTTTTCCATGGTAAAAATATTCCATTATGTCTGTCAGTTTTCCTTGGCTTCTCTAGCCCCATCACTCAGCATTCTGTGTGATCAGGATGTCTATACTTCCTAATAACTTTAGAGTAGACCTATCAAATCTCTGTTGCAAGCATTTGGCTGACGATAGCAAAGGCTTATGGTTTGCTTGGTTTGTTTGTTTGGGGGGGGGGGTGTTTGTTTTGGTATTTGTATTTCTTTATTGCCATCTAGTGCTGATCTAATTTTCTGCAGCCCAGATCTGGCAACCTTAATCTTGAAAGCACTGGGGAAAGCTGTTAAATCAAAACATATTTTTTATTTATTGAACGACTGTTAAAGACACAGAAGTTCTACCAAGGAGGTGGTGGAATCCTAGGTATATTTTCCTGGGAGAAAAACCCAAATGAACTCTAAAAAGAGGCAGAAATAGATGTGTATTTCTCCCCCCACCCCCACCCCATATTTATGGAGAGAGAGAAATCGGTTGATGTATACCAAAGTGTCCTTGGTATGATACACTTCGTAAAATGAATAAAATCTAAATACCTGGCTATTTCCAAGTTGAAAGCAGCTTTATTTTCTGTACCAGTAACTTTTTGCATTTGTACAAAAAATTGTGTCTGCTTGATTATGTCAAGTAGGGGAGGACAACACAAAATTTTCAAGAAGAGGCTGAGAAATGTAATGATAGCAAGAGCTTTCACTTGTAAAAGCTTAAGGAAAAATCCAAATAGTAACTGGCAGTCGCTGATACCACTTGTGTTGCTGTAGACTAAACAAAAATACTTTGCAAAGCACGAACTGCCAATATTGGCGTTTATGCTACTTCCACCATAAAATAACAACACAAATATTTTGGAAAGCAAAACCAGAAATGATTGGGCAAAAGGGAATTCCAGCAGGCATCAGTATCAGATCACTCAAGGTAGAAACTTCAGCAGTGACTATAGAGGAAACCTTCCTCCAAGCTAAAACTTGTCTTTTTACTCTCGGTATCCTAAAGAACTTGAAGCACTTATTTTTTTTCAATCCCTAAAGGAAATTGCTGGCAGGGACTTTGCAAGCATGGATATTATATGTCCATTCATTGACTGCTCTTTCTAGGTTTCCCTTCTGTGATTATTATACTCCTGCTGATCACTAATCTCCACCACTGAGGAGTTGTTCCACACGTTTCTACAAGGCCACGTTTATCACAGGATTAAAAAGTTCAATACTTACCTGTCCCATTTTGTGATTGAAAGCCCTTAGTGCTCATGGGAAACAGTGGATTGCAATTATTTGGGAGGAGTCAGCACGCCAGGAGACAAATTACTGAGGTTAGAAAAGAGGAAGGCAGCAAGGGTGGAATTTTGTAGTTTTCTTGGATGCTGTTGTGTCTTCTAGTTTTCTCTCTCTCTCTAATCAAGTGGTGACCTTGGGTGTAGGAAAGGCTTTTTTTGCTCTGAAGTGTTGTCTTCAATCTAGAACTGCAAAGAAAGTGAGTATGAGGATTTGTGGAGCATAACATGCTATTGGGAAGGGATGGCTCTGTGGGGTAGCAACCCCTTGTTGGTTGTGACCTTTCCAAAGCAATTTGCAGCCTTTAATGAGAAAATGATAATAATAGGCTTAACTTTGGGTTATATGGTGGGGGAACTATAACTTGCCAAATGTTGGATTGTATTGAATTGCTTGGCTCTTTAGCAATTGCAGAATTGATATAGTTTGTAGGCCCAGCATAATTAAAGAACAGGTAAAATTTTCTTTCTTACAAGTAGAAATTCTGTGAATGTAATGACTGCATGAGCAGCTAGAAGCAAGTTGGAAAACTGCTTTCTTATCACAGTAACCATAGGATAAACTTTGCTTAAAAACACAGCACAGGTATCTCTTAACCCAAAATGATAGCCCTTCATGGGAAAGAAATGTTTGTTATAGAGTCTCTGATTCCATCTTTGATATACCCCATATAATGGGCCTTATCATTGAGTGGAACTGCAATAATAAGAAAAATTAATATTTGGCTTTAAATTCTGTGTTAAAACGATATTAAATTCTCAAACTGCAGCAGCAGCAGCAGCTAGGAAGATCACACTGATAAAGCAGTCGGCCTTGTTAGAAGAAATGTAAAAGGCTTGGTAAATTGGTACCAAGATCTCAGCTGCAGAAAACAAGTTCAAACACAGGCTGTGTTTAATATATGGTTTGCTCCAGGAAAGGCTTTGCCTTCATTTAGTGATATCTCTGTTACTTTTCAGAGTGAATCCATGGCAAATCAATCAAGGAGATCTATAAAGCTCTCTCAACGCTGTTCTTCCCTGACCTTACAGGATGAGGCACATACCCCTAAAGCTTCTGCTTCATCTCTCCACCCTAAGAGACAAACTCGTGTGATGCCATTGAAGGTGTCCCAAGGCCGTCGCTCAGAATCCTTTGCTGCGCCAGATTCAATTGTAGTGACTCTGCTCCAGGCCTTGGCCCAGACAGGAGTCCCACTTTCGGAGGCAGAGCTCTTTGAGGCTCTTGTGCGGCAGGCAGGGGCTAGGCGACCACTCCCCTCCCTTGCACAGCTCTATCGTAGCTTCCTTCCTGCCCTGAGACGACAGCATGAATTGGCTCTTTGTCACAGCCTTCGGCATCAGGATGCCTTTGTCTTCCTTCATGAGGCTACCACAGACGATGGACGGATGGCTCTTGGCCTCTCCCTTTTGCCTCTGAATAGACTTGGGCAGTCTCCACTGCTTCTTGGGATTGAGATCCTGGAACAGTTGAGCCGTCCCTTAGTGGCCCGTACTGTGGCCCGTATGCTGAGTGAAGGGCATGTTTTGTTCCACCGGGTACTGGCTGTGGTCACTTCAGGGGGTGTGCCTATGATCCAGGCCTTCGCTGCAAATGGGATTTTAGGTGCGGTGTTGCCAGCTGCCCTTCATGTTCCTTGCTTGTACCATGAGTTGGAGTTGGTGATGGAGCTATGGCAAGATAAGTTAGAAAGTCTGGTTTCACTGCAGCATCTTCTGGATGAGACATTTGGACGGCTTCCAACTCTCCGTCACCGTTATGCACTATTCCTGAAAGAGCATGAACTGAAGCTGTCTCTCCCTGTGTGCAATAGGCAGGCTGGCCCTGAGGTTTGGTTGGAGAAAGCAATAGGCATTGCAGACCATCTCCCAGTTCTGAGGGAATTTGTAGCAAGTGATGAAGTCGAGGGACCCATTATGGCAAAATTGCAGAGTATCTTAGTGGAGAATGACAAGGAACTTGTGGCAGAAGCCACTTTCATAGCTGAGCATGCCCAAGGTCTGTTGGCCACGGCACGGTTTCTCCACCAGATAGGTGAGCCCCTGGCCCACCGAATCTATGGAGAACTAGATTCCTTGCGAGTTTCTTTCTCTTATCACTTAGACACAAGACTGGGGCCCAACACAGAACAGCAACTGGCTCTGTGCCCACCTCAGTGGGCACAACAGTTTCGTGAAATCTTAGCTCAGAGCCTGAGTTGCCTGGAGCGCTTGTTTGACTATCATCCTGCGATGCCCATCTTGAAAGCAGTGCGGGCACTTGATCCCAAGCAACTGGGGGCTGTAGGATGGAACCAGATAGAGCAAGACCAGGGGATCCCTGGCCTATTGGGGGTGCCAGAAATGGAATGGTTTCGATATCAACATTTGGCTGAAGCCGCTCCTGCTGACGTCTCCCTGGCTCAGTGGTGGGAGGCACAAGCTGAGCAGCTTCCTGTGCTGAGTCCTCTGGCCCGGCGATACCTCTGGCTGCCTGTCTGTTCTCCCAAGTCTCCCTTCCTCCCAGGAGGTTTCTTCAACCTACCAGTGGCTGAGGATGGCTTTACACAGGAAGGTGCACGTCTCTTATGCATGCTTAAGTATAACCGCAACCTGCTTTAATTGACTACCTCTGTGTAATTTATCCAGGACTGGACAACGTTCACTTGGAATGGTGCAAAACCTCTAGTGTTTGCTTTGGTTCTATGAGAATTTCAAATATTTGTATTGTTAATTAGATGGAAAGTCATAAAGTAGCCTGATTGTAAAACTAATAAAAATATCACCTGCATCAAATATTTCTTGTCCCTTCCCTTTTTGATGGTGAGGATAAATGGAGATCACAGTGCAACTTGAACTATGAGCATGAAGACCGCAGTGGGAATTGAAAATGATTATGCCTGAAAATAAGAGGTGCCGTTCAGTTGGGTTCTGTTTCGGTGGTTTTATGGATACCAGCGGTATTCCTCTACTTCTCTCAACCTGGTCAATCCTTTTCTTCATCCCACCATTCAATGGCATCTCATGTCCAAAGGTTCTAGTAAAAACTAAATTAACAGCTGCCAATCCTTGCATCTGTTCATTCATATGGCAGTGCTTTCAGAAGTGGGCACTGTATCATTTCAGTGAAGCTGTGATCTGACTGCTGTCCAGTAGATGGAGCCTATGGGTCACACTAAACTCCACTTCTTTAGCACTTACACCAGATAGAAGTTGCTCCAACAGTAAGCAAGGAGAGTTTCCAAAGGAAGTTGCAGAATTTCATTAAAAGAAATTCTATCATAATACCTACATTTGGATGGATGCTTCCCTCCATTGCTGGTTGAGCTGGTGCTGTTTAATGGCTAGTAGTCACAAGGGCAGCTTCCTCTGACTTCTGTAAAGAAATGTAGATCTCCCATAGATTCAGGCAAGATTCAGAAAGCTTCTGAAGAAGCAGCCTGCTGCATTGCATCCTTTTCATCTCTCTAATGCTGGATGAACAGAAATTAAACTGAGGGAAAGTTCAAGTACTGGAAGGCACGTTTTAGATTTTTATGAGCAGTAGGCCGCCATCTTCTACCCCAGGTGTTGGAACAGCTTTAATTTCTTTAATTAAATTGTAGAACTCCCAATTAAGAGGCAAAGTTCTATTGATCAAAAATGGTCTGTGCTAGATACTTGCTCTAACTACAGTGGTTTCCACCAACGTCCTCTGTTCCGGCGGGAACAGAGGTTTAATCCTATTGGGCGAAGGGTCTGACAGCTCCCTATAAAAGGGCTGCTGTTAGACTCCACCTTCGCTGGATTGTTCTCACTTGTTGTACTTAATAAAGAGCTGTTGTTACCGTTAAGCCTGTGTGTGCCTATCCATTACCCAATCTAACACTGGCGATGAAGGTGGGATTGGAAGGCAACTAGGAGAACCAAAAGAGTGTAGCAATGCAGCAAGTACATCCAGCCCGGAGCTCAGCGTGGTTTCAAGCAGCCATTTTTGAGCGGCAAACTCAAAACGCCCTCTGAACACAAAATGGCCATGCACGCCCCACCGGCTCCGCATGACCCAGTCACTGAGCACTGGAACCCATTCATGCTATGATTTGACTGCTTCCTCGAGGCAAACGACCTCATGGGCCTTTCTGAAGGTCGCAAGAAGAACATGTTCCTGGGATACTGTGGCCAGGAAATGTTCGAGACGGCGAAAGACCTCTCTGAGCCGACACCGCTGCAATCAGTTGCCTGGGCCGTGCTCCAGCAAACATTGAGGACCCATTAGGCCCCCAAGCCATCTAAGCACGTTCGCCGGCATGAGTTTAACATCAGGAACCAGAAAGAGGGCGAGTCGATTAATGAATACGTTGCGGCGCTTCACAAGGCCGCAGCATACTGCGAATTCTGATACCTGGACGAGCTGATTCTGGACCGCATAATTTGCGGCGTGCGGAACATTAACCTACAGAGGAGGTTACTCACTAAATCTAACCTCACTCTGCAGATCGCATTGGATGAGGCCAGGGCGTCCGAATCAGCTGTCAAATCTACTGAGACACTGCAGCGCCAAAGCACTCCAGAGCTCGAGAGCTCAAAGGGCAAGGAAGATGACAGCTGCTGCATGCACAGTAGCCGTGCCCAGCAGGCGTGCAAATTCAAACCACATCTCCTGCCTTGCGCTAGCTGCGGAAGAGACCATGCCAGATCAGCTTGCCGTTTCCATGATGCAACCTGCCAGCGCTGCGAGCGAAAGGGGCACATTGCCAAGGTGTGCCGGAGCGAATTCCCTGTCACTACCTGGCAGCCTAGAAGCGCACCAAACTGCCAACAGAGGCCCAACCAAGGGGCCTGGCAGAAGCTACCATGGCGCTCAGAGGGTGACAATAGAGTCACCTACCACACGTCGATCAGCCAAGTCCGCACCAGATGGCCAAAAAAGCTGAAGGTCACAGTCCTCATAGAGGACTCTCCATGTGAGATAGAGATCGACAACGGGTCATCACTGACCATCATGCCATGGTCTACCCTAAAGCAGGCTATCCCTAGCCTAAAGAAGCAGCATCTTCACACCCCTGACATCCGCCTATGCGATTACCAGGGAAACCAGGTCCCCATAGTGGGCCAAGGCACCTTCCAGGTGAAGTTCAAGCAATTCAGTGGGAAACTCCCAGTGACAGTGGTCAGCGGCAACCTGCAGAGCCTCCTAGGGATAGATTGGTTCCAAGCCCTGGGCCTAGAGGTGACTGGTATCAACGCCTTGAAAGACGACGGAGCTGAAGCCATCTTTAAGGAGTTCGAGGACGTCTTTGGCACCAGTCTGGGTAAGTATGTGGGGACTCCAATTTCCTTTAGTTTGGACCACAACATAGCCCCAATAAGGCTAAAACCCAGGAGAGTACCTTTTGCTCTCCGCCCCAAAATTGACAAGGAAATTGACAAGCTTGTAGGCCAGGGAATCCTAGAGCTGGTTGATCACGCACACTGGGAGACCCCTATAGTGACACCTGTCAAATCTGATGGGTCAGTCTGCATCTGCACGGACTACAAGTGCACAATTAATAAAGTGCTACAACAAAGCGCCTACCCTGTACCCATTGTACAGCACCTCCCTCATTCGTTAGGCCTTGGAAAAATGTTCACTAAATTGGACATGGTGCAGGCATACCAACAATTGCCTGTACATGGCACTGCGGAGGCCTAAACCATTGTGACGCACAGGGGTGCATTCGTCACCGCCTGCAATTCGGAGTTAGTATCGCCCCTGGACTGTTCCAAAGCGTCATGGAAAGGCTTTTGCAGGGATTCCAGGAGTCATCCCCTATTTTGACGACATCTTGGTATCGGCTGCAAACGAGGCGCAACTTTTAAAACGTGTTCGCACAGTTTTGGTTCGGATTAGATGGCTCGCGCGATTCCATCCGGCCTCCAATGGTCAGGCGGAGAGAATGGTGAGATCTGCAAAAGAGGCCTTCTTTAGGATGGGCCCAGGAGATTGGCAAACACGGGTTGACCACTAATTGCTAATTCAGCACATCACACCCAGTGCCACTACAGGGAGAAGCCCCTCCAAGCTTCTCATGGGTCGCTGGCAAAGGTCCCACTTAGACCGGCTACACCCCAATTATTTTTCCTCATTGCCCCCAGACGCCACAAGCAAGATTCAGGCATTTATTTCCCAGCCAGGGAGGGGCCATTCAGCATCCATGTGTGCTTTGCTTCTGGAGTCAACTCCTTGTCCTCCGTTGTTCATCTCTCCTAACTGCTCTGTACATACATGCATCTGGAACAGGACCAACTGTTCTTCCTCCTCATATCAGCTTCTAAAGGCTGCTGCTTCTCCAATGGCTGGAAAATGTTGGACGGCCCTGGCTCTATCTCTGTGTCCGACACAGAGCATCCATGAGAGCCTTCCCCAGACTCCAGAACTGGCCAACCTCCTCATCGTCGGAGGCTGCCGCCAGCTCCACTAGCAGCTGGCAGGCCACAACATATGGTATGCCTTGAATCGCCAAATCATGAAAATGACTCACCATGTTGCACAAAGTCAGCTAATATACAAGCAGTCCTTGACTTGTGAGCCCAAAATATATGTTAAGTGAGACATTTGTTAAGTGAGTATTGCCCCATTTTTTGATGCTTCTTGCCAGAGTTGAGTTGATCACTGCAGTTGATAAGTTAGTAACCGGGTTGTTAAGTGAATCTGGCTTTCCCTGTGTCTCAGAAGGTGGCAAAAGGTGATCACGTGACACTGGGACACCACAAAAGTCATAAGTGTGAACCAATTGCCAAGCATCTGAATTTGGATTACATGATCATGGGGATGCTGCAGAAGTGGTAACTGCAAAACGGTCATAAGCCACTTTTTTCAGTGTAGTAACTTTGAACAGTCAATGAACTGTTGTAAGTTGAGGACTACCTGTATTTCAGTTTTAAAACAAAGTTGGTTTTTTTTATTGAAAAAGTTTTATACAAACATATTTTCCCCTTTTAACCCCCCCCCCACCATACAGTGTAAGTCCCATACAGATACTATACCCCCTCTCCTCCCCCCAACCCCCCCTAAAAAAAGAAAATTCAAATATTATACCAATTATTTTACCCCCTCCCCTCCCCCTGTCTAAAAGTAGATTACTCATACACATATTGTTCCCCCTCTCTTCCCAACAATCACAATATAAATTTCTCTTAGAATAATAATAGCCCATCAATCCCTTCTTCTAAACTAATTTAACATGTATAAATCATAATATAAATTTCTCTTAAAATAATATTTCATTAATCCCATCTTCTAGTATATTTGTACATATATATTACCCCACCCTCCACCCTAACCCACCCCCACCTCCCACTCAACCCCCCCCCCCGACTTCCACTATACACCACTCTAATAATTCCAAACATCCCATGTATTATTTACTCTAATCAACTATCAGTCTAAACAATCTTACCTAAAGGCTACATAATACCTCCTAGTCTGGTACTTATTCTGTACATAATCAATCCATTTTGCCCATTCCTGTGTATAATTCTCCTGCTTCTGATCTTTTAAAAAAGCTGAAATTTTTGCCATTTCGGCGAACCCCGCCACTTTCTGAGTCCATTGACCAATTGTCGGTAAAAAATCTTTCTTCCAATGTTGCGCAATCAGCAGCCTAGCTGCTGTGATCATATACAGAACCAATTTTGTTTCCCCTTTAGTAAGATCCTTAGCTATACCCAGTAAAAACATTTGCGGAGTAAATTGTATTCTTTTTTTCAGTACATTTTGCATGACCCACCATATTTTTATCCAAAAAGCCTTAACCTTATTGCAGGTCCACCATACATGAAAAAAGGTAGCATCTAGGCACCCGCATCTCCAACATTTTGGTTGAATATTTGGGTACATGCATGATAATTTTTTAGGATCTAAATACCATCTGTAAAACATTTTATAAAAATTCTCCCTTAAATTCTGTGACTGTGTAAATTTAACATTCTGAACCCATATTCTTTCCCATGTTTCCAACATAACAACTTCACCAAAATTCTGAGCCCATTTAATCATACAATCCTTAACCAATTCACTTTCTGAATCTCTTTCTAACAGTACATTATATATTCTTTTAACTTGTTTTGGGCCTGTCTCTTTAATCTGCTTAATCAGTTCCACTTCTTTGTCCATAAAACCGACCCTTCGATCTTCTTCCCATCTCTTCTGTAGCTGTATATAATGTAACCAATTTAAAACAATTCCTTCTTCCAACAGTTGTTCCAAAGTTTTTAACTTCCATTCATCCCCATCAGCGATAAGCACATCTTTGTATAAACAACCCCCGAGTGACTTAATCATAATCCCCATGGTGTCTGCAAGATCCAACCAAAGCGGTATTTTATAATCCCAATTGGGCCGGTGCTTCTTCCATACTCTCATCAGGGCACTTCGGAGAACGTGATTGTTGAACACTTTGTCCACCCTATCTTCATAAAAAAGATATGCATGCCATCCCAGAACAAGATCATGGCCTTCTATATTCAGCAAATCCATTTTTGTTTTCCCAAACCAATCTGCTACATGCGTTAGTACCGCAGCTTCATAGTACAACCGAAGGTTTGGGAGTCTAAGGCCGCCTCTTTCACGAGTATCTTGCATAATCTTCATCTTTACTCTCGGTTTTTTCTCCTTCCAAACAAATTTATTTAATGTTGCTTGCCAATTTAACAAAGTTTTATCTGTTTTAAGCACCGGTATCATCTGGAATAAAAAGATAAATCTAGGTAGAATGTTCATTTTAATTGCTGAGATCCTTCCAAGCAAAGACAATTGTAGCTTTTTCCATACTTCAAGGTCTTTCTGGATCTTTTGCCACAACACTTCATAATTATTTGAGAAAAGTTTTGTGTTTGATTCTGCAATTTGTATTCCTAAATACTTGACCTTGGAGACTATTTCAAAGCCTGCTAAACTTTCAAGTCTCTTTCTTTGAGACTCTGTCATGTTTTTAACCATCATTTTCGTTTTGTTTTGATTTAGTCTAAACCCAGACACCATGCCAAATTCTACTATAATATTTTTCATCTGGATTATTGATTTCAAAGGGTGTGAAAGGGTAACAACCAGATCATCGGCAAATGCTCTAGTTCTATATTCCTTTTGCCTAATAGTTATGCCATCTAAGGATTCTGAGTCCCGAATTGCGTTCAACAAGACTTCCAAAGTTAAAATAAATAACAATGGAGATAATGGGCAACCTTGTCTTGTACCTTTTTGTATCTCGAAAGTTGTTGACAGATTTCCATTAATAATAAGTTGTGCATTTTGTTGCTGATAAATTGCTCCAATCGCCTGCCGAAATCGTGGTCCCATATCCATCTTTTCCAGAGTCTTGGTTAGAAAATTCCAGTTCACTCGATCAAAGGCCTTCTCTGCATCCAAGAAGACCAGCACTGCCGAGATCTGCTTATTCTTATCAAGATAGTCAATTAAATCTATGAGTTGCCTTACATTCTCCTTCATATGTCTGCCTTCAATAAATCCTGCTTGATCATGATGAATAATCTCTTGAATAACCGGCATCAATCTGTTGGCTAGTACCTTAGCAAATATTTTATAATCTGTATTCAGAAGAGATATTGGCCTGTAATCTTCTGGTTTCTTAGGGCCCTCTTTATCTTTGGGTATTAATGAGATAAAAGCCGCTTTCCATGAGGAGGGTGTTTTTACCGCCTTGCTGTATGTTACAAAAAAGTTGTGTAAGATATTCAATCATTTCCAGTTGTAAAGTTTTCTAGTAGATTGCAGTCAAACCATCAGTCCCTGGAGCCTTTGCTAGTTTAAGTTGGTTTATAGCTAAAGTGATCTCATCAGCAGTTATCAGACGTTCCAAATTTGCCTTTTGAAGCACAGATATTTTAGTAACTCTTTTTTCTTCCAAAAAATCATCTACTGACTTGTTCTGTATATTATCGTGTACATATAACTTAGCATAATAGTCCACAAATGATTTTTTAATCAAATCTTGTTGATATACCGTCTTCCCTCCATACTCAATTCTATCAATAATTCTATCATTCGTGTTCCTTCTCAAAGTATAAGCCAACCACCTACCAGGTTTATTAGCGTTAGCAAAGGTGTTATGTTTAGCAAATTGCAAGTTAGTTGCCGTTTGTTCGGCTATAAGCATTTGAAATTGGTCTTTCAACAATTTTAGCGCCATCTGGAGCGCCTCGTCTTTCGGGCTTGTTATAAGCAGCTGTTCCTTGTTTTTTATTTCATCTTCCAGTTCCATTCTCCTTTTCTGTCTAATTTGTTTATGTTTGAAATTCATATGTATCAGGACCCCACGCATGTAAGCTTTACTTGCATCCCAAACTGTTTCAATGGGAGTACCCTTATTCATATTAAAACTGAAAAATTCCTTCATGTGTTTTTTAAGTTCATCAACATTTTTTTCGTATCTAAATAAATTTTCATTTACTCTCCAAGACCTTCTTGGCCTCTTCCCTAGTTCAATTTGTAACCACACCGGGCTATGGTCCGTAAGTGTCCTGGAGAATATCTTGGTTTTCTTAGCTTTAGGGAGTAGATCCGGTGTTAACAAAAAGAAATCAATTCTTGAAAAGGATTTATGTCTATCTGAGTAAAAGAAAAGTCCATCTCATTTAGATGTTGTATCCTCCAAACATCTTTTAATTTCAAGTCATCTTGTA